>NC_051277.1:1800818-1835818 GCF_015220745.1 Sebastes umbrosus | reverse complement strand
TATTATCTGGGTATATTGAGGAAGATGAGCCCCTCTATATTGGGGTATATTACCTGGGTATATTGAGGAAGATGAGCCCTCTATGTTGGGGTATTTTACCTGGGTATATTGAGGAAGATGAGGCCCTCTATGTTGGGGTATATTACCTGGGTATATTGAGGAAGATGAGCCCCTCTATATTGGGTATATTACCTGGGTATATTGAGGAAGATGAGCCCCTCTATGTTGGGTATATTACCTGGGTATATTGAGGAAGATGAGGCCCTCTATATTCGGTATATTACCTGGGTATATTGAGAAAGATGAGGCCCTCTATGTTGGGGTATATTACCTGGGTATATTGAGGAAGATGAGCCCCTCTATGTTGGGGTATATTACCTGGGTATATTGAGGAAGATGAGCCCCTCTATGTTGGGGTATATTATCTGGGTATATTGAGGAAGATGAGCCCCTCTATGTTGGGGTATATTATCTGGGTATATTGAGGAAGATGAGCCCCTCTATATTGGGGTATATTATCTGGGTATATTGAGGAAGATGAGCCCCTCTATGTTGGGGTATATTATCTGGGTATATTGAGGAAGATGAGCCCCTCTATGTTGGGGTATATTATCTGGGTATATTGAGGAAGATGAGCCCCTCTATATTGGGGTATATTATCTGGGTATATTGAGGAAGATGAGCCCCTCTATATTGGGGTATATTACCTGGGTATATTGAGGAAGATGAGCCCCTCTATGTTGGGTAACGGGACGTCCTGAGTGTCCACCTGAAGCTGCAGCTCTCTGAGGAGACTCCTGGTGGAGCTGATCTTCTGCAGGCCGACCTTCACGTACACTCCTTTGTTATGGAACCTGTAAATGAAGGTTTTATTAGCAGAAACACGTCTCAGCTCCGTCTGAACCACCTGAATATGAAGTTAAGTGTTTACCTGCTGGTGAATTTATCCGGTTCGTCCTCTCGGGCCTGGTGGAAGTCCAGGCTGCACTCTGCGTCGATGCCCAGACCAAAGTAGTTGTTCATCTGCACAATCTGAGACACAAAGACACATTTAAACCTGCTACAGTATAGTAGCCACGTTTACATCCAGATGTTTTGCAAAACTCTTTTTGCAAAAATTTCTAGAAAATCTGTAAAATAATTATATATTCAACATATTATATATATTATAATACAAGAGAGAATTATATATTATGACATATTTCAACTGTTAATGCATTCCTTTTTATATTCTTGTACCATATTCTTGAGTTATTTCTGAACATCTTTAACGGTTCTAATTACCGTTTATGCTGTTATTTCCTCCCATACTTAAGTTTTCTCCCATAATGCATTGTGCGTCAGGCAATCTAAGTCAGTCTTACATTAGTCACTCGTAGGGAAGCTTTATGCAACAGGTACATCTAAGTGTCTTTATCAAGTCTGACATTAAGTTATATTCAAGACAATGACTTTGTCTACGTTTGTGTAACTGGCAGCAGATCAGACCTTGGGCGGCTCCAGGAAGCCGTTGTCCCTGCCGTCTTCAGAGATGTCCTGAGCGTCTAGCAGGATGGTCCACCGGTCCATCAGAACCTCGTCTGCCTCGTCCACGGAGACCAGGATGTGGTGGGGGTCCTCGCTGCTGTAACCCGGTCCCCAACGCAGGACGCGAGCCAAGTCGTTACCTGGACGAGACGGGACAGACGTCAGTACCTCTAACCTCAGCAGAGTCCGTCAAACTAAGTGAAGACTTTAAACTGGAGCGGCGTTGGTCCGACCTGTTCCCAGCGGTACGATGCCGATGGGCGGCTCTCGACACACCAGTTTGTGCCGGACGGCCTCCAGTACTCCCAGCACCCAGCCCATCGTCCCATCACCCCCACAGACCAGCACCCGGAACCTGGGAACCCCTCGGAACGTGTGGAGGCTGCACCACAGGAGAAGAACAGGAACATCAGAAACATTTGATCTCGTATTATAGTCTATGGGACGTCTGTAATCACTGCAAATGATGACTACAACATGAAGGCAGCATTTGTTTCGTTGTTTGGTTGAATGTTGTGTTTCTTTATGTACAGTATGTGAAACAGTGTACTTCCTGGGACAATAGACAAAGTTCATACGATGATAAACTGAAATCAATCACCAATATGATCCCTTAAAAGTTCCAATCAATAAATAGAAACATCCTCCCTGATCTTCCTGTGAACATCCAGTGATCTACTGAGATATCCTCACCCAGCCAGCGGTCCTCCGTTGGAGATGTCAAAGACCTGATGAGGGTTCAGGAGCTTCCTGAAGCTGTAGAGGAGCTCTCTGCCCTTCAGACCGCCACTCTTTGGGTTGACGAACACCAGCAGAGGACAGACGTCGTCTCCCAGCTTATTGGTCTGACACACAACAGCTTCATTTAGTCACTGCTCTAGTATCAACCTGGTTAGTGTTTGTAGTTCTATTAAATGATTCTCACCACGATCTCTGGAATAACGAGCGCAGTGAGCGTCTTGTTGTTGACGGTGGTGTCTTTAGCCAACATGTAGATCCTCTCTGCTTCAGAGAAACACGAGATCTGCAGCTCCACCGCACCTGAACACACACACATATATATTCATCTACCTATTAATGTGTTAGTACATATTTTATTATAATAATATTATGCATTTCCTTTCTTTATGATCATCATTATTATTTTAATGAATTTCAGTTTATTTTCCATTCACTTATTTACTTCCCGTTATTATTATTATTATCATTATTATTTTGTCTGTTTGTTTGTCTGTTTCTCCTTGCTTTTATTTTATTATTATTATTATTATTATCATTATCATCATGTGGTTTGTTTTGGCTGTTTCTCCTTGCTTTTATTTTATTCAAATTAAATTTTTTACTTTTCCTTTCTTTTATTTAATCAGATTTATTTACTTTTTCTCCTCACATAAAAATATTGCTTTTGGATTTACATATGATGATTATGTTGCGGCGCGTTCTTTGCCTTATCATTGATATTTTTGCAATGCAATGATTTTGTAATGATTTATTTTCTTCTCATGCTACTTTCTACTTTTACTCCACTACATGTATCCGACAGCTTTAGTTACTTTACAAATGAAGATTTATATAAAGAGTTTATAAAATAAGATGTTTTGTTATAAATGAAACTACCAACAGTTCTAACTAACTAAAGGAAAACAGATTTCTGCTAGACTTTGCTGTAATCTTTTTTCTTGAGTATCACGAGATAATTTTAGGCGTTTCATGCTTTTTGCTAATTATTAAAACAAGGAACCAAAATCAATCTTTGTTTTAACTTGTTTTAATGAGTTACAAGCCAGCAAAGGTTGTTAAACACTGAGCTTGTAGGAGACATTTTCAGCTCCTCAGCAGCTTTTTAAGAGAAGTAAAGTCTCACTATTACACTGAAAAATGAAAATACTGTCTGAGTTGTAAGAGATAATACTGATCTCAGCTCTGCACATTAAATCCGTCTCACCTTGACTGGTGTAGACGTGGCCGATGGTGACCAGGTGACCTGCAGAGACAGAAGCACAGAGAGAAACAGGAAGTGACGTGTTGCGCTCAGGTTAAATGTGTCTCGGGTGACGTCATCGCCGGCTCTCACTCACTCTTGATGGTCAGGTGTTCCTGGATCAGCTGGACGTACTCGTCTTTAGTCAGCAGGGGGGTCAGTCCTCCGATCAGCAGGTTGACCTGCACCGCCCGCTTCCTGTTCTCCACCACGTAGAACCGAGTCTGGTTCATCTGACGCACAGACACCTGGGAGACAACAATGATCGCTTGCTTATTCTCTGAAACTGGGTAGAATCAAGAGGTCATGAGCATCATTATGTACGTTATAGAGTTACGTTAAATGTCCTCCTACCTTCCTGATCTCCTGCAGCTTGTCCTGAATCTTCTCCTGAGGAGTCAGCGTCTGTCTCTGGACTGGAGGACAGACGAAGAGACGTCACCACCTTCACTCATGAGTCATCATCACACACTGAACTGATGACTGAATTTAAGGTTTATTTTTAGGCAGAGGTGGTTTATGATTATAAGATGTTATGGGATGCTTCTCTAGTGATTGGATTTAGCACTTTTTTATCTTTTCAGCACAAATTCAGCTCCAGTTCTGCTTCATCATTTGCAGCTGCTGCAGGTTTGGTCACTTTGCAGAGACCTCAGAGGGTTTTAAAGGACCAGTCTGGTGTTTCTGTGAGTCTTTTATTCTTGAGGTTACCGCTCACCTTGTTTGCTGCTCATGTAAACCTCCATCAGGCTGAAACGGGACGCCTCTTCCTCCTGAAACAACACAGAGAACACACTGTATTCAGACAGGATGGTGCTGCTTAAACTGACCATGAAGAGACAATAAAAAGATAAATAAGTATTATTATTGACAACTTTCAGTAGAGTCACTTCAAACTGAAAGTAAAATCTTGAAGCTCTAAAAAACACCTGCAGTTTAAATAAAGCTTAAACTGTGATGTCCTTTTATGATGGGCAACTTTATTTTTTAAGCTAAAATATAAAAAGAATATGAATGAATAAATATGTATTTAATGTAGAGACTCAGTTACCGGTCTGTCCAGCTGACTGAGGACCTCGGTGAGGACTGAAGCTGCTGTGCTGCTCTTAGTGACGGAGACGGAAGCTGCACCCGATCTGAGACACACAGCCGTAGAGACCATTAACAAACTGTAAATAAACACCAGTATGTTAGACTGGTTTTATTTACTGGTTAAAAGGTGGTTCAGTTGGTCTCACCTGGGCCAGCCGGCGTACACCTTTATGACCTCGGCGTCTCTGGGTTTGGCCCTCAGCAGCCAGGCGTCACCTCCATCCTTCAGGGAGCTCCGGTTGTCGGTGCTGCCGTTACGGTTGAGGATGTCGTCGCTATGGAGACGCTTGCTCCCGCCAGCCTCCTGCAGATCGTAGTCCTGAGGGTCATCGGGGAGGTAGAAGGCCCTCAGCGCCGCTTCCTGCAGGACAACACGGGTACTGCAGCGTTAGACCAAGACTTTATTCATTTAATCATACAAATAAATAAATATTATTATATTAAATTGACCTCAAAATAATAACACTTTATAATCAAAATGATTAGGACTAAATTTCAGTATTTTTTATTTTATTATAATTTTATTTTATATTTTATTTCTCAGAAATCATCAGAAACACAGTCCTTTGCTGCCTTTACTTTGATAGATGTTCAATTTCAGCGTCTTTATTATTAGAATAATAACCTAATAATAACCTGTAAATCAGCAGTTAGCCCGCAGCCTGTTGTTTCCTGAGAGGCAGAAGACTGATGATGGATATTTAATTAATATCAGTTATTAGTCTGCGATTTAATCTCACTGCTACGACAGTTAAACGCTGCATTTTATTACTTAAAAACATATTTTACAGAAATATAATTACCTGCTTTTTGTTTGTAAAACAGATGCATACAGTATGTAGTAGAAGTGATAGTAGTACTAGTATTAGTAGTAGTAGTAGTGGCGATAGTAGTAGTACTGGTAGTAGTAATAGTAGTAGTAATGTAGTAATAGTGTGTGTGAAATGTTTTAGGGAACTCTCACCACCACATCCTCGTTTCTCGTAGCTCGATTGATAGAAACCGATCGGAAGCAGCCGCGCTTAACGGCATCATCACCGTCAAACACCTTCAGAAGCTGTTTACCTGCAGGTCACACACACACACACACACACACACACACACACACACACACACACACAACATTTTACAATCTGGATTTTTCACAAGAACTTCCTCTGAAATCTTCTGCATCGTTCCTTTGAATGGAAATATTCTTCTCTATCAAATTTCAAAATAAAGTTCTGTGAGTTTGGACACATGTTAAATCCAGCGTGGTAAACACTACACATCCAGTAAAGGATGGAAACACTTTGGGTTTCACACATTGACAGGAAGAGCAGAGCTACACAGAGCAGAGCTAAAGCTGCATGCTAACTTCTAAAAAATACCAAAATATGTCTGAAAATAAGTCAGGAAACAAAAATCTTGAAAAAATGGCTGATTTATGTCCGAAATATGGCCCCAAAAATGTTCCAAAAAAGGGCTAAAAAAGGCCGAAATACGTCCGAAAAAAGGTTATATGTCGATATATATCTGAATAAAAGTCTGAAAAATGTCTGCAAAATATCCGAAAAAAGTTATCAGGAAACGTTATGGTACGGCGGTAACGTTATGGTACGGCGGTAACGTTATGGTACGGCGGTAACGTTATGGTACGGCGGTAACGTTATGGTACGGCGGTAACGTTGCGGTGGAGCCGTCCACCGCTCTCGTCTCCGTGGTCAAATGGGCCGACGCTACGACTGTAGAGCACCCAGATACTGACATTTGTGTTCTCTGCATTGAAACGGCCCCGATGGAGCTGACCATGGATGGATAAAGAGAACGGAGCTGACGGGAGAGCTAGAGACCACCTTGGAGAAGTTAGAGGAAGTAGACACGTGGGACTACGTCAGCTTTTCAAAATAAGGTGTTAACAAAGAGAACTGTATTTACTAAATACATCTATGGAAATCAGATTGATGGATTATATTCACCAGAAGTATAAAACATTATAAATTAAAAAGAAATACACTAATCTGTGAGGGAAATGTCTTTATTCTTTGAGTTTTGGGTTGCTGGATAATAAATAATTCCTGACAATGATCCTGATATATTTGACTTCAGGACATCTCTGATTACATACATGCTGGAAATCAAACATTTATACTGGATTCATTTAGAGATTTTACAAAGTAAAAGTCCCTAGAAGTGGATGATTGTACTTGTTCCCTTCATGGTCTGGTGTTAAAAAAGTTAACAACAATCACAATAAATCTCAATACATATCGTATCGGCACCCAAATATCATGATAGTATCAACAGAGGTGAATCGTCCCAGGCCTATCTAACAGGTGGACTGACCTGACTCTGGAGCCGCCGGCTGACCGTCTTTGCAAGCAGCAGCAGCAGACGGATCAACATCATCCAGGTTATCTGATAGAAACATGGAGAGAACCAGTCAGTCGGAGAGATTACTGGAACAACAACTTGGCAACATGACGGTAAATCAATACACAGAAAATAAATACACTTCCTGTTCACCTCCAACACCTGGAGGACTGAAAGAATTCAAGTTAAGACAGTTTTCTGAGCCGGTTTATGATGTTTGTGTTGCATTTATTCTCTAATAACTGTTGCTATGTGTCCGTTTTGGCCTGTTTATTAAGCTCAGTCAGACTTTTATCTGGTAAATAAATACAGTGTACAAATAGGATTTTGATATTTACTACTTACAATGAGTAGCCAAAGTTCTGGCAAAACCTTTAAATAAATAGTTTTAATCTTTTAATTTTGGTATGTGTACAGTACATTTGGTTTTTGCACATTATCGATGATCTTTATTGTCTATATTTTGTTTTAATTGCTACTGCGACTGCTGCACATCAGTTCCCTCTGGATTAATAAAGTTGATCTTATCTTAACGTAGTTTAAACTAGCATATAGTTTTTATATTAGTTTTACTTGTTGCACTGTACTTTGTTGTATAACGGTAGTTTTCACTTCTTCACAAGATTTTTTCCAGTGATGACTTAAAGGATGAGTCCACCTGCTCCTTTTGTTTCATTAACTGAGTGAGTTTTCTGACGTCCTCCTTTAAATCTGGTGAAATGTGCATGGAGTCTGGTTGCAGCTCAGCGTTCAGACACTGAACATGTTTGTTTAAAAACATTCTCACAAACACAGTCTTCATTATTCACGTCAGGATTTGGTGAAAAAAACTAATTTCTAGTTTCACAGCTCAGATGAAGAAGCGAAGCTGTCAGGAAATGAGGCGAGTGTTTCTGCAGCATCACACAGGATGTGGTCAGGAGCTGTGTGTGTGTGTGTGTGTGTGTGTGTGTGTACCCAGGTCGTTGCTGCAGCTCTCCGTGATGCGGTAGCAGTGCATCTTGCTGAAGTTTCTGGAGTCGAGGCGGACGCAGGCCGGATGCAGCAGCATGCCGCCCAGACGTCCCAGAGTGCACTCTGGTGGCACGCTGAGGTAACACGCCGCGTGGCTCTGCAGAGACGACAGGACAGGACAGAGATACACGTTCTCATCCCAACTCATCACTTACCACAGCTTGATGTCACTTTATTTTCTGCATCAAAACCATTATAGTTAGGCTGGTTGGGCTTAAAACTACTACGTTTACTTTGTACAGTGAAAATGAAACTCAACGTTGCATAAACTTAGTTTAAGACTAGTCTTGGCCTCAGGCTGGTCTTAGATTGTCAGGTTAGACTGGTCTAATTAATAAGCCTGTCTGTTGCATAAATACTAACACTGACTTAATTTGAGGTCTGGAGGTCTGGAGGTCTGGTTTGATGTGGTTCAGCTGGTTCTTACCGTGATGCCGCACCACTCACACCTCATCCCCGCCATGACGTCAGACGAACCGCAGGAACGGCGACACACATCACACCTCGCCGCTGACGCCAGGTTCCCCTCCCTCCAGTGGTGGTGGAACGTATCCTGCAGGGGCAGAAAGTAGATCCTGGATGAGAGGAGCTCTACAGGAGCTTCATATTATTGACTTTAATCAGAGGGTGTGACCGATCAATCAGCTCAGATCAATCAGCTCAGATCAATCAGCTCAGATCGAACAGACAGCAGAGCTCTTCAGTGTCTCACTGGAAGTGTTTGATTAAAGAGTGTGTGACAGCAGCAGGTGTCAGGTGATCAATCAGACTAACACTCAATCCCATTAGTCATTAATCTGACACACACACACGACTCGGGTGTACTGTAGAAATGGATCGTCTTCCTTTAGAGAGTTTCCGGTGGTTGATCGTCTCACTCACCTGCTCCAGAGTCCTGTCCAGGTGAGGACTACGACAGTCTGCACAGCTGAAGACGGCACAGTCAGCGTGGACGTGCAGCTCACACACTGAAACACACACCTTTATTATTATAATTATCATATTATATTATTATATTAGTGACGCTCTAGCGCCTCATTACTGTGTTTGATCTCTTTGTTCCACACCGCACTGTAAACAGGTTTAATTAGTGTTTATTTATAGATAAAGTACTTGATAGATCAGATGCTGGTTAAACGGGTTTTAACTGGTTTTAACTGGTGATGAAACTGGTCTGACCTTCGCAGCGCAGCGCCGTGTTTCCCTCCGTCTGTTTCCTGCAGACACAACAGAAACGTTTCTTCTGACCAGCCGGGCCGAAGCAGTGAGCCACAGGGACCTGCAGGGGGCGACAGAGACACAGACGGTAACACATTAAACTCTACTGGAGCTAACGGGAACGAAAACGCGACACCGTGTTCATCCTGCTGCTGGAAATACTCACTGAGGGGCAGAATTAAAGTACGTTAACACGACCAAAGAAGCTAAAAAACTTTTAATTAATTTCTGAAAACACGGGGAAAAAGTTGTTTGTTGTTGTAATACTCATTTTGTCCACAAGAGGGGAAGTGCACCACTAGCTCATGTCATTAATAGACTAAAGCATTCATGTTTTCTACCAGGTGAGTTTTAATTTCTACATGCACTCCAAACATATAATAAATATATAACATATAAAGAGTGTTAGCAAGTTATGTAAATTAAAAGTAACTTAGAAAAAAAAAAATCAAAATTTTGCCCCTTACTGCTTCTGTACATATTAAAACCAAGATTGTTTAGTTTTTGTTCATATTTTGACTAAATAAACAACGTGCAAAAGGCCAATAAATACATGAAAATACTTCTGAGGATGGACGATGTTATGTCGTGCTGTGTTGCGTGTGTTTTGTGTTTTTGTGCCCTCTCCTGTGTCTCCTCAGGTGACGCCCTTTGGGGCCCCATAATTGGGGGCTCGTCCGGGATCTGAGAGCTGATTGGTTTACAGATTGCTGTGTATTTCTTGTGTGGAGATTGTCTCCAGTGTTAAAAAACAAAGTAATTAATAATAGAATATCTTCATCAGTCCCTCAGCATAAAATTAATCTAGTGGCTCCACAGAGGGATTAGGATTATCCACAGTATCAGCATCACTACAGCATCAACAGCATCACTAAAACAACATGACGTGTTATATAACAGCATCTAGCGCTGGGTGACGGGGGCCCAGGGGCCCCTGGACTCTGAGGGCTCTGGGACTCTGAGGGCCCCTGGACTCTTAGGACTCCGGGACTCTGAGGGCCCGTAGCTGGTTTCCAACAAAACATATGAGATCATAAAGGCAGCAGGAAGGAGTCAAATTCTCAATCAAATCAAAAGAAAACTGACCTGTTTAACTACTTAAACTTATATTTATATACACACAAGTTTCTTCTGTTATTATTCTATTTTTTGTGGGTATCGTCTTGTTTCCTGAATCTTTAATAAGTATAATTGTGATTTAAAACTATCTAACTAAGAAATTACAACCTACATTTCGTTGCAGCGTTTTCTGCAGCAGATTAAAGAGGAGGCGACCCGCCTCGCCTGCAATAAAGACTGCATGTGATGATCATAAAGTGAACATGTCTGTACTAAAACGTCACAACCTACTGATATAAACCTTTTTATCTGCAGGTCAAACTCAAAGTGAACTCACTTAAAAGGCCGTAATAATCCCTCATTATACAGGATATCTGTGAGTCAGTACAATGGGTCAAAGTGGAAGCACTGATGCATGTTTACAACGACAGTTTGGCTTTTAATCTGACTGTTTGACGTTTCTCGTCCTGATAAGTTATGTTCTTTATTTTTTTGTGAGTATCGTCTTGTTTCCTGATTCTTTAATAAGAATAATTGAGATTTAAAACTTATCTAATAACTTACAACCTACATTTAGTTGCAGCGTTTTCTGCAGCAGATTAAAGAGGAGGCGACCCGCCTCGCCTGCAATAAAAACTGCATGTGATTATCATAAAGTGGGCATGTCTGTAAAGGGGAGACTCATTGGTACCCATAGAACCCATTTACATTCACTGATCTGGAGGTCAGAGGTCAAGGGACCCCTTTGAAGATGGACATGACAGTTTTTCCTCGACAACATTTAGCTGCCAGATGAATGTAGTGGAGTAAAACGTACAATATCTACCTCTGAGATGTAGTGGAGTAGAATTATAAAGTAGCAGAACATGGAAACACTCAAATAAAGTACCTTGAACTAGTACTTAAATACAGCACTTGAGTAAATGTACTTAGTTACTTTCCACCTCCGTCTGTGAGTCACAAACAGGAATAAAACATCTTGTTAGTGTCTGTAGCTCTTAAATCTGATCTCCTGCTGATCAGGTGAGCAAACACCTGTCTGCTCATGTTGATCGTTAGTTTATTGATCGCTGCAGCAGTCAGTCGGCCTCAGTGATCGGCGCTCTGCTGCTGATCAATAAACATCATGTCGGGTCTGTTTGTTTTACTCACCCGGACCAACGACGGAGTCATGCAGGAACAAGCCGAACGCAGCGTCTTCAGGCATTTCTCGTGACACATGAAGTTACACACTGGAGGAGGAGACAGAGAGGAGAGTCAGAGGCTGCTGAGCAAGGCAGCGACACGTCAGGCTGTCGGTTTGATTCTACAGTAGATTCTTGAGTATCTACGATACTACAGACCTGAAGGTTCAGTCAGGTTAAAGACGTTTGGAAATAAAGAACAAACAGTTCTCATGTTTCATGTTCCCGTCATGAGGAATTGTTGCTTATCGGATGTCAACATTCACCTCTTTTTAACCCACAAGCCTTTGCAATCTGAGGTGGTTTGGATTACATCATCATCTTTACTGAAATCTACAACTCAGTCAGAGGAACTAAAACAGAAGAATTCAAACTGGATCAGCGGTTGATGAATAAAGTTATGAGGTTGTTTTAATTCAATTTTCACTCTGTGTTAAAACATAATTTTGTAATTTGTTGGAGAAATCTTTGACAAAAGAAGCGAATATTTGTCAATAAGTGCTCGGAAATTAAATATTAAGAAGTGGCAGCAAAACATGTGACTACAATGTCAAAATTAAATGTAAGTAACAAATGAAATAAGAGATTTGCTTTTATGAAAAAAGATGTTATGTTGTTTATTTTTCCTCTTTTTTATTTAACCAGGAAAAAGTCTCAATGAGATTAAAATCTATTTTTAAAGAGCGACTTGACTGAGAGCATAAAAACATTTATCAACAATAAATAATATAAAGACATGAACAGCTTCAGACAACTGGAGGGTGATATAATGGTATAAACCATGAGACAATAAACATTTTGTTATGCCATTGAAGATTTCTCATTTGTCACTGACAAAAACAGACATTTCCAATGTATTTAATCCATAACTGTTTATTAATTGATTAAATTAATCAAGATATGTCTTGATATTAGACCTGTCAAGTTAACGTGATAATAACGCGTTAACGCAAATTCGTATAGCGGGCTCACTTTTAAAGCTAGAGTGAAGATACTGGTATCATAGTAAACTATAAAACCTGATGAATCCATCGGTACCAACCATGTCATACTAGCTTGTCAGGAAGTAGGTTAAATAACGCTCCAAACTTACGCTAAATGTTGGCGAGGAAAAACTTTCATGTCCATTTTCAAAGGGGTCCCTTGACCTCTGACATCATTTTGTTTTATGCTAAATGCATACCTGTGAGGGTTTCTGGACAATATATGTCATTGTTTTGTGTTGTTAATTGAATATAGTAATAAATATATACATACATTTTTAAGCAGCATATTTGTCCACTCCCATAAGAGGATTAAATACTTGACAAATCATATTGAACAGATAAAAAATATGTGATTAATCGCAACTAAATCATTTAATCAATGACAGCCCTATCATTAATATTATTGAGAGCTGATGTGTCACTAAGTGATGTGCAGTTCAGACTCTCACAGTTTAATCATTAAAGAAGAGGAAACATGTTTTATCTTATTCTCATCCGGACAAAAGGAGGGAACTCTGCAGAGTTCAGGGTTCGTACTTCAACAATTTTCAATAAAAGCATAAATGTTCTATGATATCATGTATTAAAAATGCTTTTAAATGAAGCCACTAGAGGAGGTTTTGAGTTAAATAAGAGGAAGATGTGGTGGTGGTGTTGTTGTTGGTGTTTAGTGTCTTTTCTGTGGTTAAACCTCTGGACAGTTTCACACACTGAGACTCTTCATCAACAACACGTCTGTCTGGTTCATCTAAAGAACACATCAGCCACGTTCAGCTCCTCCAACACGCCGCTAACACGTCTTATACTGAATATGAATGTAATGTAAATCGCTCTTTATGATGGAAAATGTCAGTTCATTAGTGATAATAATAGAGTTAATATCTGAGATGTGTGAACACTAAAAAGACGTCTGATGGGTCAGAGAGACGAGCAGAGCTAAACCTGAGGGGTCACAAAATGATTGAAAGGACAGTAAAGACGTGTTTTCAGACTTTCCTCCAATCTTTTACTTCTATTTTTATTCCAGCAGGTATTATCATCACTAGTTTTATGTTTACAGTTTTTAATGAAACGAGGCTCATCTTTATACTTGCGTTCATTCATCATACTTTACTCTATTTAATACTAATTTACTGACTTGTTTACGTCTATACTTTTATTGTATTAATCCTTATTGTGTAAAGTGAAGGGACTATTTTGTTCCCCTGTATATAAGCTACTAAATATTGTACATGGAGAGAATTTCTTGTGTATTACTAGATTACCTCTTCATGCCTCTAAAATGATTCAAATGAAACAGAGAAACTCTGTTTAACTGGTCACAGACTGTGGGAGAAACATGTTTTAGTTATCTCAGCCAACAACGTCACAAACTACTGATATAAACCTTTTTATCTGCAGGTCAAACTCAAAGTGAACTCACCTAAAAGGCCGTAATAATCCCTCA
This sequence comes from Sebastes umbrosus, assembly GCF_015220745.1. Classification (NCBI taxonomy): domain Eukaryota; kingdom Metazoa; phylum Chordata; class Actinopteri; order Perciformes; family Sebastidae; genus Sebastes; species Sebastes umbrosus. The sequence goes on along the minus strand of NC_051277.1, from coordinate 1,821,958 downwards.
TTATACAGGAAACACTAAAGTCAGTACACTGGCTCAGAGTGGAAGCACTGATGCATGTTTACAACGACAGTTTGGGTTTTAATCTGACTGTCTGACGTTGTTTTCTCGTCCTGATAAGTTAGTCCAACATGGAGGTTTTGTTTGTTTACCTCTCTGACTTATTGTTAGTGATGTCACATGTTCACAGATCTCAAACAAACTTTATTATTACTGATGGAAACAAAGGACAAAACTACCAAAATAAGAGCCCGGCTGTGATAAACCAGAGTTATCCTTCAGTGAAATGTGACGCTGTGACGACAGGAAACATGAACGTTTTGATTATTTATAATATATATTAAATATTCACAGCCAGATGAAGCACTCTGATGACATCACCGGTTCGTTTTAATCCAAGTCGACGGCTTAAAGAAGGAAACGTTATGTAATCCAGCCGAGCAACAGCAGCAGCAGCAACAGCGTTGTTGTTGTTGTTGTTGTGTTGTGCTGCAGCTGTTAATGCTGCTGTTTGTGATGATGATGATGGTGATGGTGATGATGATGATGATGGTCATGTCTCCTGTTGCCATGCCAACCAGGAGGAAGTAAATCACGACTTGACTGCAGCTCTGATCGTGGACGACCAGTGTGTTACTGGGCAGAGTGGAGTGTGTGTGTGTGTGTGTGTGTGTGTGTTGGATCTGCTCTTCAGTTCGCCTGTTGAATACATGATTCAGTCGTGGCTTTGTGAGGAGGGAAACAAAAGAAAGGAAAAGAAAGATGGGAAAAGGACGGAAAGGAAAGGAAAGGAAAGATGGGGAAAGGAAGGACAGAGGAGGAAATGAAAGGAAAGGAAAGGAAAAGAAAGGAAAGGAAAGGAAATGAAAAAAAAGGAAAGACGGGGAAAGGAAAGGACAGTTAAAGGCAATGAAAAGGAAGGAAAGGAATGAAAGAGTAGGAAAGGAAAGGAAATGAAAGGAAAAGAAAAGAAAGACAAGGAAAGGAAAGGAAAAAGGGAGGATGGAAAGACTTGGAAAGGAAGGACAGAGGAGGAAAGGAAAGGAAATGGAAGATAAGGAAAGGAATAGAAAAGGAGAGGAAAGGAAAGGAAAGGAAAGGAAATGGTAAAGGGAGGATGGAAAGACGGGGAAAGGAAGGACAGAGGAGAAAAGGAAAGGAAATGGAAAATAAGGAAAGGAATAGAAAAAAGCAAAGGGGGTGGACAGAAAGACGGGACATGAAAGGAAGGAAATGAAGGAAAGGAAGGAAGGAAGAGGAATGAATGAAGGATCCTTCCTGGTTTCACATGTTCTCCAGCTGCAGATGATGATGATGATGATGATGATGATGATGATGATGATGATGATGATGATTCTTCTTCCAGTGAATCCAGATTACACAAGATTTAAACTACTACTGAGCCTGATCCAGTCTGGGACCTGGTCTGTGATCCAGTCTGGGACCTGGTCTGTGATCCAGTCTGGGACCTGGTCTGTGATCCAGTCTGGAACCTGGTCAGTGATCCGTCTGTGATCTGGTCTGTGATCCAGTCTGGGACCTGGTCTGTGATCCAGTCTGGAACCTGGTCTGGGATCCAGTCTCGGACTTGGTCTGTGATCCAGTCTGGGACCTGGTCTGTGATCCGGTCTGGGATCCAGTCTCACACCCCATGGTCCAGCTCCAGGTCAAAGGTCATATAATAGTGTGTTTTCTTTATGTTAAACCTGAACAGAACCACCCTGATGTCTGATAGAACCACCTGACTGAAACACACCTTGTTCAGGGTCACCTGCAGCTGCACCAGTCAGGGCTGGTGGTTCAGGTCTCACTGGGACCCCTCCAGTATGTACACTAATGTGGGGTTTAGTATTTACTATAAATAATGAATGATATAATAATAATATGTGTTCTTACCTTCACACAGGAAGCCGATGAGGCCCCAGATGAAGTCGCTGCAGCTGTGGCAGAAGGTGGGCTTGGTGAGGGTGACCCTCCGGAGGCAGTGGCCCGGTGCGGAGCTCCGGTACCTGGGCCGGAGACCGGGGGACTGCTGAGACCTCTTCTTCCCGCTCAGAGGGCTCGATGTCCGGCTGTCCGCGGAGTCAAGCACCGCTGGTCTGGCCCGGCCGCAGTCCGCCATGTCTTCCTCCTCCAGCACACACACACACCGAGAGCAGCGGGAGAACACGGGGTGTGACCGGGTTCACTGGTGCAGAACAGCTCAGGAGCTCTCTAGAAGATGATCCAGCCCCAGCGGAGAGACATGCCAGCGCTGCCCGGCCACAGAGCGCCCTGCTCGGCCTGAGTCCTGCAGCTTCACCCGGCGCTTCTGGAGAGAATTATATCCAGGTCCAGAAATACAGAGCAGACAACCAGGTCACGACTTTGTGAAGCAAACGAGATTAGTTTTCTAACCCCCGGTGGAGAGTCATACCACCGGCTGGAGCCAGCGGTGCCACCCAGCGGTGCTGCCCGGCGGAGAAGCGCTGCGGCCGGCAGAGAGGAGAGGGTGAGGCCGGCGTGACTCCTGGAGCCTCCCACCTCAGATAAACAAACAGCTGCTGAAATATTAATCGTGTATCCAGCTTCCTGCGATGAATGTTCCAGCCTCCTCCACTCACCGTGGAGACATCCGTCCACCACCACGCAGAGATCAGAGTCCTCCGCCCCGGAGACAGCGGTGCCACCCGGCGGGCTGCACCGAGCAGAGCGCGCTGCGGCCGGCGGAGAGGAGAGAGGAGAGGCGCTGTGCTCGGGGAGGTTCCCGGAGATCCCCGCTCTGGAAGCCGAATGAATAAAAGATGAACTATCGATCCAGTGCAGCTGGATGATGAGTGTGTGTGTTAGTATGAAGTCTTTGAAGGGTGTTGTTTTCAGTCTGAACCCTGCAGGAACAGACCCGGGACGGAGACACGAGGTACCGGGCGGGAAGAGGTCCAAACCCCGCAGAGAGGTCAGAGGTAGACGGTGATCAACAAGTGTGAAGGAGCCGGAGGACCCGCTCTCATTCTGGGGTTCTACTTCTTCTTCCTCCAGAGCTGATTCCTCTTCCGCCTCAGAGTCTCCAACAGTGATTTACTCCTCCTCTTCCTCCTCCTCTTCCTCCTCCTCCTCCTCTTCCTCCTCCTCCTCTTCCTCCTCCTCCTCCTCTTCCTCCTCCTCTTCCTCTACCTCCTCCTCCTCTACCTCCTCCTCCTCCTCTTCCTCCTCCTCCTCCTCTTCCTCCTCCTCCTCCTCCTCCTCTTCCTCCTCCTCCTCTTCCTCTACCTCCTCCTCCTCCTCTTCCTCCTCCCATCTCCTCCTCCTCTTCCTCCTCCTCTTCCTCTACCTCCTCCTCCTCCTCTTCCTCCTCCTCCTCCTCTTCCTCTACCTCCTCCTCCTCCTCCTCCTCCTCCTCCTCCTCCACTTCTTCCTCTACCTCCTCCTCTTCCTCCTCTTCCTCCTCCCATCTCCTCCTCCTCTTCCTCATCCCCCTCTTCCTCCTCCTCCTCCTCCCCCTCCCATCTCCTCCTCTTCATCTTCCTCCTCTTCCTCCTCCTTCTCCTCTTCCCATCTCCTCCTCCCCCTCCTCCTCTTCCTCCTCCTCCTCCTCTCCCTCCTCCTCCTCCCATCTCCTCCGCCTCCCCCTCCTCCTCTTCCTCCTCCTCCTCCTCTCCCTCCTCCTCCTCTTCCTCTTCCTCCTCCTCCTCCTCTCCCTCCTCCTCCTCCTCCTCTTCCTCTTCCTCCTCCTCCTCCTCTCCCTCCTCCTCCTCCCCCTCCTCCTCTTCCTCCTCCTCCTCCTCCTGCTCCTCCTCCTCCTCTCCATCATCACTGAGGTTCTCCTGAATCTCATTAACTGAATGAATTATTCCTAAACTCTATTTATAGTCACATTTCCTTCCTCAGTTTGTTTGGTTTCCTTCCTCTTTTTCTTTACTCACCTCCTTCCTCATGTTGTTGTTTTATGGAGATTCTCTGAGGAGGTTCCTGTTTTTTAAACATTAAGCTCAAATGACACCTTTATTTTATTATTAAATACTTGTATTGTGCAGATATGTCTCCTCTGGGTATTGGATGTATTTAGTGTTCTTGCTCCTCAGTATTGTGTCGTGATTGTGGCGCAACAAGTGACGAAGCCATGATTAAAAGTGATAAATAGACGTACACATTCAGTGATAATGCCTGATGAAATGCCAAAGAAAAAATAAACATCATTCATTTATATTTTCATGTGTTTTGCAACCAAAACATGAAGTTATTCACAATCCATTCACTCAGTTTCCCTGGTAACACCTGAGGGTTTGTCTAATGCCTGGAACGATCAATACCATCCCATAATGTTCATATGCAATGGAAACGTTGTTCACTGCTCCAGTAAATAGCTCAGCTACAAGCCAGAAAGCTAACGTTATGCTAGCATAATCATTATTAGGGTTATATTGTGTTTATGAAGACTGCTGTTCATATTGTTGTTAGAGGTTTGATGAATATATTATTGATTAGAAATGTCTGATAAAGTTCACTGGACCAGTAACTATATAATGTATATATACATGTATATATAGTGTTCTGTATATTATATAGTGTATATATACATGTATATAGAGTGTTCTGTATATTATATAGTGTATATATACATGTATATAGAGTGTTCTGTATATTATATAGTGTATATATACATGTATATATATAGTGTTCTGTATATTATATAGTGTATATATACATGTATATATAGTGTTCTGTATATTATATAGTGTATATATACATGTATATATATAGTGTTCTGTATATTATATAGTGTATATATACATGTATATATAGTGTTCTGTATATTATATAGTGTATATATACATGTATATAGAGTGTTCTGTATATTATATAGTGTATATATACATGTATATAGAGTGTTCTGTATATTATATAGTGTATATATACATGTATATATATAGTGTTCTGTATATTATATAGTGTATATATACATGTATATATAGTGTTCTGTATATTATATAGTGTATATATACATGTATATATAGTGTTCTGTATATTATATAGTGTATATATACATGTATATATATAGTGTTCTGTATATTATATAGTGTATATATACATGTATATATAGTGTTCTGTATATTATATAGTGTATATATACATGTATATAGAGTGTTCTGTATATTATATAATGTATATATACATGTATATATAGTGTTCTGTATATTCATGAAACAACAGGGAGAGGACACCACGATGCTTTGAGCTTTTATTTTTCTTGGATCACTGGTCTGCTGGAGGAGAAACACACAACAATGATTAATACATCCCGTTACTGTGAATGCTGACAGTGTACATTGAAATGATCACTTACTTCTCTTTCTAATCCCCTCAGTTTGTATTGTTAAGTGTGTGCTGTACAGACATCTGACAGTTTGTGAATTCTGTAAAACACATATCAGTTCTTAACTCTGCATGGTGTGGATGTCCTACACATAACACTCACTACGTGTTGACCAACACAACCACGCTGGCTGACCTGCAGTGAATCCTGGTTGAGGAATGGAACGCCATCCCACAGCAACGTGTGACCAGGTTGGTGACCAGCATGAGGAGGAGGTGCCAGGCTGTTGTGGCTGCGTATGGATCTTCCACCGCTACTGAGGCTCCTGATGGTGTATTAAATGAATAAAGTGTAAAATAGTCAATATGTCTTGTTTGTTCCTTGTTACTGATAGAGAGTTCAATCATCCAATCCACCAAACAACTCAAAACAAGAGTCAACACCAACAGGAGAATTCACTGTTTACCATTGGCAGAGCATTTTGGCAATTTTTACTTGGGCGCTCCCCACATAATCAGCTGTGCTGCTCATCCCACAAACGCATGATCCTTACAAGTTGGACATCATTGTGAAGGTAAATAAACAGGCTTTCCAACAATGTAAAATACAATGACCACTAGCATTGTAATAACAGAGAAATAATCCACCAAAACACAAGTTTACTAACTTTTTTCCCCTAGTTTATAATGTGACAGTATGTTTAACAACTAGACTAACTAGCTATCCAGCCTTGTCATTGTCCCCAAATTATTATCAAGTTATCACGAAATCTTGATCAGCATAGCGCTAGCATAAAACTAATTTCTTACTTAAAATTTGCTGGAAATGACCATTTGAAAAGTTAATGCTGGATTTAATATGTTTAAAGCCATAAAGGTAGAAATTCACAGTAAAAAGTAAGGGTTTTCAGTAATGCTCTTAAAAACTCTTTGCTGTCTTCAGCAGACATCCAAGCTTCACATTCAGGCTCTGAGGTTTCAATAATAATATAATATTTAATATTAAACTTCTACCATTGCAGTCTTTGGTCATATATTCATGTCAAGATGAAGGTGAAGCTATTTTGTGCATAAATAAATAATATTCTGGTCCTCAGGGTGGTGCTGAGGGGATCAATTATTATTTAATGTCATTATAACTGTTGTTTTTATAATAATAAATAAATAAATAATATTCTCTTCTGGTCCTTAGGGTGGTGCTGAGGGGATTATTTATTATTTAATGACATTATAACTATTGGTTTTATAATAATAAATAATATTCTGGTCCTCAGGGTGGTGCTGAGGGGATCAATTGTTATTTAATGTCATTATAACTGTTGTTTTTATAATAATAATAAATAATATTCTAGTCCTCAGGGTGATGCTGAGGGGATCAATTGTTATTTAATGTCATTATAACTGTTGTTTTATAATAATAAATAAAATTCTGGTCCTCAGGGTGGTGCTGAGGGGATCAATTGTTATTTAATGTCATTATAACTGTTGTTTTTATAATAATAATAATAAATAATATTCTGGTCCTCAGGGTGATGCTGAGGGGATTATTTATTATATAATGTCATTATAACTGTTGTTTTATAATAATAAATAATATTCTGGTCCTCAGGGTGGTGCTGAGGGGATCAATTGTTATTTAATGTCATTATAACTGTTGTTTTATAATAATAAATAATATTCTGGTCCTCAGGGTGGTGCTGAGGGGATCAATTGTTATTTAATGTCATTATAACTGTTGTTATAATAATAATAATAAATAATATTCTGGTCCTCAGGGTGGTGCTGAGGGGATTATTTATTATATAATGTCATTATAACTGTTGGTTTTATAATAATAAATAATATTCTGGTCCTCAGGGTGATGCTGAGGGGATCAATTGTTATTTAATGTCATTATAACTGTTGTTTTATAATAATAAATAATATTGTGGTCCTTAAGGTGGTGCTGAGGTGATATTTATTATTTAGTGTCATTATAACTGTTGTTATATTGATAAATAAATAATGTTATTATTTTGAGCTCAGAGCTGTACCTGCTGTAGATGAACACTAGATGTCAGTGTGAACCCGCAGAGAGGAGCTTTATAATTATATTTTTATCTTTATTAAAGATACTAACTTTAATATTCTTAATTAGTTCCTTCAATTTACTCATTTAATTTTTTTTATTCAGTTGTTAGGGTTAAGGTTTAGTTAAAAAACAAAACATCACAATTATTCATACATAACCCATTAAAAAAATCACCATTCCAGGATCCTCTGGAAAATCGAGCACATGTACCAAAAAAAAGCTCAGTAAAGTAAATAAAATGTATTTTTAATGTGTATTATTCTTCCATTTGTTGTAAATATTTGACACATTTTAAAGAAATAATGAGGAGGTGATTCATGAGGACAGAAATGTTCCTGTACTCAGTCTTAATGTGTTTAATGTGTGTAATACTGAAACCAACCAGCAGGTGTCGTCCTCTCACCACTAGAGGCGCTGTCCGGCTGTTGGATTCAGCTTCACAGAAGAAGACTAGCAGGAGACTAGCAGGTAGCTTCATTAAAAACATCAGTTTATACTATATTCACTATATTCACTCTATTAAAGGTGAGTTGTTGTATTAGAAAGACAAACATTGTTCTAGGAGATAGTTATTGTTGTTAGTAAAGACTAGAGATAAACTATGAGTCATTTAGTTTAGTAGAAAACTGTTGAATGTAAAGTTATTAGCATTATCCTAGCATGCTAACCTGTTAGCATTAGCCTAGCATGCTAACCTGTTGCTAACGTTACTGTGATGTGTTCAAGGAAACATGTTTATTTCTGTTTATTTGTTTATTTGTTTATTTGTTTAGTTATTTTACACAATTTAAGACTATACAACATAACAACAAAATAAATGAATGATATAAAGTTCAGGAAGGGTCTGATCTGAAGCCTCCACCTAGAGACAAGATTAATATAAAGACATAATATGACTACATAATAGTGATAACAAAACAATTAGGACAAGATATATATAATAAAAACAATAACAATACAGTAAATATATCAAAAAAGACAAGTGTGTGTGTGTTGCATGGAAGTGTATGGTTAGTGTTTGTGAGGAGGACATTGATTTAAATATCTATAAAGACTTCTTCAAACAACATTGTGAGTGGGATAAAATAAAAAAACATAAAAACAGATACATGGAAAACATGGGGAAAAACAATTACAAGACAGCAATTAAATGACCCTTTAATTGTTTAGTTTGAGAAGAAGTGTTAAACCCATTAAATTCAATTATAAAAACATTAATTTGAACTATATTCAAGGTTAGTTTTGGTATTAGAAAGACACATCGTTTAAGGAGATTGTTACTATTGTTTTTCTTTTCTTTCTTTTTTTTAAACAATATTTTTATTGAATTTTACATATAGACATATATACACATACAGACGAACTACCAATATTAATAATTAAATTATACAATTAAATGTTTAGTCAGAATTTCAAAGAAAGAGAGACATGACATTTCATGTATTTCACTTATCTAACAAAGAAAACAAATCAAAGATTCAATAAAAGATAAGACAAAATAAATAAATACCTCAAAGAAGAACAAAAGAGATTGTTAGTGTTGTTAGTAAAGACTAGAGATAAACTAGGAGTCATTAAAGACTAGAGATAAACTAGGAGTCATTTAGTTTAGTAGAAAGTGTTGTGTACAAGCAGTTTATTTCTGTTTAGTTTGGAATAAATCATGTTTCTAAGAAGAACAGCAAGAGAAGAGTGTAACCCACTAAATATAATTAAAACATTCGTTTTAACTGTATTCAAGGTGAGATTTGATATTAGAAAGACATACTTGTTTTAGTAGAACAAGGTTGAATGTGAGGTTATTAGCATTAGCCTAGCATGCTCACCTGTTGGTTAACGTTACTATGTTGTGTACAATTACATCATTATTACATACTACATTCCTGTTTACACCTCTGTGTGTACATATACTACCTCTCGTCATGTGTATAAATACTATATCCTGTTTATATTCTTTTTTTCTATACTTTATTTAGAAAGTTCAATACAGTAGTTACATAAACATGTTCAGATGTTTCATTACAAAAAATAATTCAGTAAATATATTTCACAGTATAAAAAATAAAATAATAAATTATAAAACAAATAAAATGTAAGGAATGGAAAAGATGAATAAAATAAAAAAACAATTATGGTCTGTTAAACAATTGGAATAAATTTGAAATGTCTAAATAATCTAATTATAATTAATATATATATTAATTAATAATCGAATCATTTTTGCTACTTTAGAATTTTTGAGTTTTAAGTTTTCAATCATAGTCGAATATGTTTTAAAATCAGTACCTTAAAATAATAAAAGGAGTCTTTTAAGCCATATTATTTTATGGATATATTATTTTGCTAAGATCCTGTTTACATCCAGTTGTTCCCATCTGAAATACTGTCGTCAGCAAAATTACAAATTTACATTTACATTACTATATTATATTTACTTATGTTTATATGTATTTTACCTGCACTATTTTATGTCTTAGATTCTCATTTTACATTTACTTGTGTGATTTCCACTTTTATATCTACATATTTTATGAGCATGTTGAAGGATTTTCATTACCAATGACTGCTCTGCTGGAACTGACATATGACAAAGAAAGATCCTTGAACCCTTGAGGCAGGTTTATAACGTTTTTCTGAGAGGAAGAACAGCAAGATAAGAGTGTTTAACCTGTTAAATGTAATTAAAAACATTAGTCTTATCTATATCAGTGGTGACAGGAGGGAACGTTGTGTTTAATTTGCTTCTTCCTGTGAATCAGTTTGGTTTTACAGCCTGAATAAAGATGATTATTATTGTATGTTTATTATAAAGCACATTATCACTTCTCTCTCTTCTCATGTCCTAATGTCTCTCTACCTGTCCCTGTCTCCTCCCCTCCCTCTCTCTCTCTCTCCTCTCTCTCTCTCCTTTCTCTGTCTCTCTCTCTCCGTCTCTCCTCTCTCTGTCTCTCTGTCTCTCTCTCTCTCTCCCTCTCTCTCCTCTCTCTGTCTCTCTCTCTCCTCTCTCTGTCTCTCTCTCTCTCTCCTCTCTCTGTCTCTCTCTCTCTCCTTTCTCTGTCTCTCTCTCTCCCTCTCTCTCCTCTCTCTGTCTCTCTCTCTCCTTTCTCTGTCTCTCTCTCTCTCTCCTCTCTCTGTCTCTCTCTCTCTCTCCTCTCTCTGTCTCTCTCTCTCTCCTTTCTCTGTCTCTCTCTCTCCCTATCTCTCCTCTCTCTGTGTCTCTGTCTCTCGCTCTCCCTTTTCCTCTCTCTCTGCCTCTCCTCTCCCTCTCTCTCCCTCTCCTCCCTCTCTCCCTCTCCCTCTCTGTCTCTCTCTCTCCTCCTCTCTCTCTCACACTCCCTCTCTCTCTCTCTCTCCCTGTGTCTATCTCTCCTCTATGTCTCTCTCTCTCTCTCTTCAGTGTCGCTGCTGCTGTTCAGACGGTAACAGCTCCGCCCGCCTCTCTCCGTCTCTCTCTGTCTACCTGTCTGTCTCTCTCTCTCTCCGTCTACCTGTCTCTCTCTCTCTCTCTGTCTACCTGCCTCCCCCCCTCCCTCCATCCTTCCATCCCTCCCCTCCGTCCCCGTCCTCCCCCCTCTCGGTGCGGACATGCTCCCGGTGCTCCGGAGATGAGGCTCCGTAATGTCTCCTTCCTGACGGTCTTGTTGTTCGGGCTGTGCGGGCTGGTCTCCCTGTCCTGGTACACCGCCTTCAGCAGCTCCAGAGGTAAGACCCGGTTCATATGTATGTGTGTGTGTGTGTGTGTGTGTGTGTGTGTGTCTGTGTGTGTCACGGTGTGAGGACCGGGGCTCGGTGCAGAGGAAGGTCGGCTCGGTTTCTGTTGCTGCTCCGCTTTGTGTGTTTTGGATGTTGCAGGAGAAAGCAGAGACGTGAACATGATGGTGTTGATGTGAGAGGAAGGCTGCAGGCTTCACAGGCTTCACAGGGTCTGGAGGTACAGGGAGCGCTGGATTCATGGTGCAGCACATGCCAGCTGAGAGGAGAGGGTCTACATGAAGGGGGGAGACACAGAGAGAGAGAGAGAGAGAGAGAGAGAAGGGGGTTTGGTTTGATTTAGTTGCAGAAATAACACATGATGATGAAGATGTGAGGGGAAGCTCCAGCTGAGGTAGAGGAGGGAGCGCTTGATTTACTGAGGATGAGAGGAGAGGGTCTGCATGGAAGAGAGACAGAGAAGGGGATAGGAGGATGATTTTGTTGCAGAGAAAAACACAAGATGTTTGTGCATGTAGAGAGAAGCTCCAAGCAGTGAGGTAATGAAGGGAGCGCTTGATTCGTTGTGCATCACATGCCAGGTAAGAGGAGGGGTCTAGATGGAGGTGGTTGGTTTGATTTTGTTTTATTTAAAGTGTTGCAGTAATAAACAAACACAAGATTCTTGTGCATGAGAAGCTCCAACTCCTGAGGTAATGAAGGGAGCGCTTGATTTGTGATGCACCACATGCCAGCCAACAGGAGAGGGTCTACAAGGAGATGGGGAGACAGAGAGAGAGAGAGAGAGAGAGAGAGAAGGGGGCTTGGTTTGATTTAGTTGCAGAAATAACACATGATGATGAAGATGTGAGGGGAAGCTCCAGCTGAGGTAGAGGAGGGAGCGCTTGGTTTACATTCCAACTGAGAGGAGAGGGGTCTGCATGGAAGAGAGACATGGAGGAGAGACATGGAGGAGGAGATAGGAGGATGATTTTGTTGCAGAGAAAAACACAAGATGCTTGTGCATGTAGAGAGAAGCTCCAAGCAGTGAGGTAATGAAGGGAGCGCTTGATTTGTGATTTGTTTATGCCAGGTAAGAGTAGGGGTCTAGATGGAGGTGGTTGGTTTGATTTAGTTTTATTTAAAGTGTTGCAGTAATAAACAAACACAAGATTCTTGTGCATGAGAAGCTCCAACTCCTGAGGTAATGAAGGGAGCGCTTGATTTGTGATGCACCACATGCCAGCCAAGAGGAGAGGGTCTACATGGAGAAAGATGTTGGCTGATTTTGTTGCAGAGAAAAACACAACATGTTTTTGCATGTAGAAGGAAGCTCCAAGCAGTGAGGTAATAAAGGGAGTGCTTGGTTCGTTGTGATTCATCATATGCCCGGTAAGAGGAGGGGTCTAGATGGAGGTGGTTGGTTTGATTTTGTCTCATTTAAAGTGTTGCAGTAAAATAACAAACACAAGATGCTTGTGCATGAAAAGCTCCCTTCATCACCTCAACTCCTGAGGTAATGGAAGGGAGCGCTTGATTTGTGATGCACCACATGCTAGCTGAGACGAGAGGGTGTACATGGAGAAGGAGGTTGGCTGATTTTGTTGCAGAGAAAAACACAAGATGCTTGTGTATGTGAAGCTCCAACTCCTGAGGTCCCGTCATTATGGAGCGCTTGATTTGTGATCCACCACAGCTAAGAGGAGATGGAGAAGAGGAGAGGAAGGGTTGGTTTGATTTAGTTGCAGCTCCACTTTGTGCTTTGGATAGAATAAAAATGTTCCCGTGCATGTGAGGGGAAGCTCCACTTAATGAGACAGTTATGGGAGCGCTTGATTTGTTATGCGTCACCTGTCAGCTGAGAGGAGAGGATCTACATGAAGGGGTGGGGAGGCAGAGTAAAAGGGACCAGGTTTGACTTAAGCTGCATCCCAAAGCTCTTAATTGCATCCCCGTTTCCCTCACTTGCATCTTTTCCTTGCGTCTTAGTCCCTCCCACCAGGGAAGCATGGAGAGACGCAAGGAAACCATGCGAGGAGAGAGGAAACGAGGAAATACGATTTAAGCGACATGAGACGGTCGTTTCCTTTGAAGCGTCACGTGAAGCGACGTCCGTTTCTGATGACAGCAGCAGCTGATCACATCTGGATCAAATGTCAGTCAGCTTTAACAGCTGTTTGTGTCTGAACTGTACTAATACTAATAAAGACAAGTGCAAGCTGCAGTCTGTATTTCTACTGTGGACTGAGTCATGCTTAGAGGACCAGGAACCATCTCTACTGGCACAATAACTTTATATTATTTATTCATTATTAGCATCAGTAGTTATTGATATTCTGATTGTGAGCTCATTATTTCATAACCCAGAATATGACTACGGTGTTTTTTTAACACTGGACATTATTTATTAGGCTAAAGGGAAAATGTAAATGATGTAACTCATATCAAACCGACGTTCAGGAATCATCAGCCTCATGTGACTGAATGGAAATGAGGATAAATGATGTAAAGGTGTTTGTTGCTGACAGACAGACTCTCCTTCTCTCTCTGACTTTAATAGTATCATTAATAAAAGTTAACGGGGGAAATAACATCATGAAAAGACAAATCATTCTAATAAATAAAGAAAGTTATTTTAAGTCAGTTTATCAGGTTTTATAAACCCCTCTCAGTGTCAGGCTGCTTCACTGGCGGTGTATGAAGCAGAGCTACTGCAGGTCCTTCTGCTGCTGTTCAGAGCTTCAATTAACACAGATTATAACTAGATGGTGAATCAGAAGACAACTAAAATATAAAACGTTTAATATGTGATCTGTTTTCACTCCGGTATGAAACTCAGCGATGTTGAGAGGTAAAGTTATCAGATCAGTCGGATCGGCAGCAGCGTCCAATCAGTGACTGATATCCAATAAGGGGGCGTGTCAGTCGGTAAAAGACTTCCGTGGAGGATATACTGGTGTATCCTCGCTCACAGCTCCTCCGGCAAGCCTCCTCTATCCTCGCTCCTCGATGCACAAATAAGAGCTTTGGGACGGTCTTCAAGATGGCGCACCAGAACAACTTCCGGTTCAAGCGAGGATCGAGGAGCGAGGAAACGAAAATTAAGAGCTTTGGGACGCAGAAATAATACATGATGCTGGTGGGAGCGCTTGATTTGTGATCCACCACAGCTAAGACGAGATGGAGAGGAGGGGTTGGTTTGATTTTTGTTGCAGCTCCACTTTGTGTTGCAGAACAGGATAAATGAAGCTGTGCATGTGATGGGTCGCTCCATGTCATGAGGTAATCAGGAAGCGCTTGTTTTGTGTTGGCCTTACATGCCAGGTAAGGGGAGAGAGTCTAGGTGGAGAAGGGCAGAGAGGTGGGGTTAGTTTAATTTTGTTTTGTTTCCAGTTACACTTTGAGATTGAAAAGATGCTGTAGATGTGAAGGGGAAGCTCCGGGTCATAAGGGAGCGCTTGGTTTGTGATGTACGGCAGGTCAGGGCTCTGTCAAAGATAATAAGAACACTTTAACGCAAACGATATTTTGGAGGTTGTAGCGGCTCAGTTTTAAAACTAGATTTCCAAACTTGCGTTAAATTTTGTTGAGGAAAAACTGTCATGTCCATTTTCAAAGGGGTCCCTTGACCTCTGACCTCCAGATCAGTGAATGTAAATGGGTTCTATGGGTACCCACGAATCTCCCCTTTACAGACATGCCCACTTTATGATAATCACATGCAGTTTGGGGCAAGTCATAGTCAAGTCAGCACACTGAATCGCGCCGCCACGCTACCATAATGCATTGCACCCCTCCTTACATAGACAATGAATGGGAAGCGTGGAAAGGACGGAGGCTGTGGACACGTACCATGACAGGCTTAGAGGGAGGTGACAGACGAGGTATCTTCAGACGTCTTTGGGTCTTTTTCATTATGCTAACTGCTGCTTCCTCGCATCCTATCACCTCGCTTGACCCGGAAATCGTTCCCCCTCCGCCATCATGGAGGATCTTTGAGTCCCTTAAATGCACCTCGAGGAGACAAGGAGAGAAGAGAGAGGAGAGAGGAGGCTTCTGGAGGAGCGGAGAGCGAGGAAAAACTGGTGTATCCTTCACCGAGGTCTTTTACCGACGACACGCCCCCTTATTGGATATCAGTTACTGATTGGACGTTGCTGCTGATCGGACTGATCTGATACACATCAACATCACTGGAGTTTCCAGCTATGATCAGCTGATCCAGCTGTGATCAGCTGCCGCCGTCATCAGAAACGGACGTCGCTTCATGTGACGCTTCAGAGGAAAGGACGTCTGATTTCTCTAGAAACACATTTCCTTGTTTTTTCTCTCCTCGCCACCTCCGCTTGCATCTCAGGTGGGAGGGTCTAAGACGTGAGGAGAGGAGGGGAGGAAAGGAATCGAGGAGACACGTTAGCACAATGAAAAGCACCGTTTGTTGGAAAGGAACAGAAAGATGTGAGGATGTTGAAAGTTTGGACTTTAAAGGTAACGGAAGCGCTTGGTTTGTGATGCATGACATGCCAGAGGAGAGGGTGGATGGGGGTTGAGGGGTAGCGTCTTCAGCTGCTACTGGAGAGGAGAGATGGGGAGCGCTTGATTTGTGAGCCGTGGGTGGGTTTGGACTGAGAGTCAGGTGGGGCGTGCTTCATTTATGACCCATAACAGGCCTGGAAGAGAGGAGTTGTTGGAGTGTGTGCCCCAGGCATCAGGGAGCGCTTGATTTATGGTTTACACAGTTGTGTTCAGCTGTTTTGCATGAACAAGGTGTGTGTGTGTGTGTGTGTGTGTGTGTGTGTGTGTGTGTGTGTGTGTGTGTGTGTGCTTGCAGGCTCAGCTGTCAGGTCCATGGGAGCGCTTGATTTGGGCCTGTGAGGGTGGGTGGAGTTAGTGGGATGGAGAAGGAAGAGCAGGTTTGTGCAGCTGCTCGTTGTTTTGAATCATCTTCTGCTGCAGGAACACACCGCTCAGCTAGAAGAAGAGGAGCGCTTGGTTTGTGATCCATCACCCAGCAGGGGGGCGGCGTGCAGCTGTTGTTGAACAGATGACGTCTGGAGCTCCAGTCTGCTGCACTCGGTGTGTCTGGCGGGCAGGTGGAGACCAGGCGGCTCCAAGGAAAGAGGGAGGGGCGCTTAGTTTGTGATACATTTCACGCCCGGCGGTGAGAGGTGGGGGGTGGGGGGGTGTTGCAGTATGAAAATGTTTCCTGGTTTGCATAAAGTTCAGCTGAGAAATGCAAAAGTTTTGGAGGCTCAGCAGCTTTATAAGAGGAGCGCTTGGTTTTAAACACGGCGCACACCAGTGGGAATGAGTCAGGCAGTAGAAGACATTGTTGGTTTGCTGATATAATATTAATATTTGCTTTATAGTGTGATGATTTCGGTCTGTTCCCTTTATGGACTCGGTTTGCTGCTCTTCCTCCTGACTCTGCTGATAATCATCTATTGATCATATCAGCTCTATGCTCTATGCAACTCATCTATATGATCAGTAGATGATCATATCAGCTCTATGCTCTATGCAACTCATCTATATGATCAGTAGATGATCATATCAGCTCTATGCTCTATGCAACTCATCTATATGATCAGTAGATGATCATATCAGCTCTATGCAGCTCATCTATATGATCAATAGATGATCATATCAGCTCTATGCAGCTCATCTATATGATCAATAGATGATCATATCAGCTCTATGCAGCTCATCTATATGATCAATAGATGATCATATCAGCTCTATGCAGCTCATCTATATGATCAATAGATGATCATATCAGCTCTATGCAGCTCATTTATATGATCAATAGATGATCATATCAGCTCCGGTGTCTCACATACGTAGGATTTATTTTGACAAACAGCTGCATGGAAACTCGTTAACTCTGCAGACTGATTGAGAAATCTGCTGATTACATTAACGACTTCCTTGAGAGGACGTCAGCTTCATCACACGTTGTGACAAAACAACTCAACTGTTTTCATGAAGGAAACTGAGATATTCTCTGTTTATCACGAACACAAAAACACTGAAGAGAAGATCTGTTTCCCGTCGATTCACATTTTTAGCTTCATCAGCTTGTTCTTGTTCCTTTCTCTTTCGTCACTTCCTTCTTGCTCAGACAACGCCCCAAAGAGGAAGAAAAACATCCAAAAAATTTCAGAAAAATGTCTGAAAATAAGGTTGAAAAATGTCAGATAAATACCCCAAAAATTTCTGCAAAAAGGGCGAAGAAATGTAGAAGAATAGTCCGACATGTTTCTGAAAAGACAGTCCAAAAGAATGTCTGAAAAATGTCTGAAAAACCTCTGAAGAAAGGCAGAAGAAAAGTCCGACATTGTATGTCCGAAAAAAAGTCTGAAAAATGTCCAAAAAATGTTGGATACATGTCGATAAAGAGGCAGAAGTAAGGCAGATGAAAAGTCAGACTTATGTCCGAAAAAAGGTCTGAAAAAGGTCTGAAATCCACCCCCTCCCCCATAATTTACCAAGATTTAAACATGGTTCTGTATTTATCAACCGTCTCAGAGTAGGAGGTCAGTCCGACAGTAACGGGTCGAGTGACGTATATTTGATCTCACTGTTACGATGAGGAGTAAAATAATCGATCAACTTTCTTAACTTCAGAAATGAACGATGTCTGCTGATATTTAGGGCCGTAGAGGTACTCGGATCCTTTACTTAAATAAATACACCAATACATTCATGTAGAAATACACTACAAGTAAAAGTTGTGCATCGAAAATCCTGCTTTCAGTAAAAGTACACAAGTATTATCAGCTGCATATAGTGAAAGTTTCAGGGGCACAAAACACCGTAAGTTAAGACTTTGTGTATTTCTACTGTTGAAGGATCTGAGGACGTAGTTTGTGTTGGTTTGAGAGTGGTATTTAGTTTAGCATAGTACAGTATTATGTTCTTGTATCTCCCTCCTGTAGTAGTATGTCCATTTAGACCAGCCTGGTATGTGTGTAAGTGTGTGTGAGTGTTAACCGGGGTCTCCGTCAGTCAGACATGTTCAGACTCGTCTGTTCAGCTTCAGCGTCTCTGATCTGTTGACTGAAGTTCAGCTTCACACACTGACGTTAATCTGGAAGTAAAGAAACACTTTTACACCAAACATGAACTGGATGTTCTACCAGACCAGTGACATCATTTAGATGATCTACTGTACCGTAACTTATTATTGTTAATGACTTATATTGAAGGTATTCGGAGAAAGCCCGGGAGATGGGAGATTTTTCTATTTCCTGATATTCAGTGTACACTTTTTATTTGACATGTTGCACTTTATTTGTATTTAGACGTTTTCTTTTCCCTTTTGGTTTTGTATATTTGTTACCAGAAGATGCAGCATATATACATATATTATGTTTTACGGGACAAAGGAATAGTAAATAACAATATTTTATTTTGACTTCAGCCTCTTTTACAATGCAGCATATTTTCACATTTTTCAAAAATGTGACATAAATTGATATTTTTGTTTTAATTAGCTTCTCTATTAATTCCCTTATTTATTTACTTTTCTGTTTTCCTTTTTATTTATTTATGTATTTAATTTTATTAATTTTTAAATTTGTATTATTTGTTTTTGCATTTGTTTTTATTCATTTGTTTTTGCATTTAATTATTTATTTTTCATTTATTTTTGTATGTATTTACTTATGTATTCATGCATTTAATTACTTATTTATTTCTGCATGATTTACTCTTTGCATATCATCCGTTATTTATTTTCTTTATACATTGCTTTACACATTTCTTTTTACATTTCTTTATGCATTTCTTCCTCATTATGCAAAATCGTGCAGATATTAGCTGAATACATACATAATACATGAATATATGCATACATTTAAAAAAAATATATAAAATGAATAAAATGCAAAAATAAATAAATAAATGTAAAAAAATAATAAAAAATAAATACATTAATAATTAAAAAGGGAAATTAAACAGAATAGTAAATAAATAAGGGAATTAATACAAAGATAAATAAATAAATAAAGAAGAAAATTAAAACAGAAATATATAAATACATTTTTTTAATATTGTTTTTGCTACATTTAATGACATTTATTTATTTATCGAGTCATTTATTATTTATTTTTGATTTTGGCAGGTTCTGTCCTCCATAGAAAAGATGGAGTGTGCTAATATTCACAGTATAAAGAATATGTACAAATTAATAATGAAACACGCTGAGTTAGACATGCAGACTTTAGCCTGTTCTCTAATGTTTAACATCATGTTGTTTAATCTCAGTGAACATGTTCAGCAGATTATTATCTGTGCACGACGGATCAAAACTAAAAGAGAAACTAAACGCTTTCTCTAGAAGTTTGCCGATAAGAATCAGGACTGTGAGTGAAAAGTGTCTCACCGTTTTAATGTTTAATGTCGTTGTTTGAAAAGAAAGAAAGTTGCTGACTGAACATTTAATTTAACAGATTTATGAGAATAAAAGAACAAACTGAGCAGTTGGAAGGTAACAAGACAAAATGGATTCAACAGACCGATGTGGCCACAATCAGGTCGGTTAGAGAGTGAAGTTTTGGTTAAATACCCCTACCACAGAGTACTGCAGGATACTAGAAAGTACTACAGAGCACTACACAGTATAAAGAGTACCACAGTATACAGTATATAGACGCTGTTGGGAAAGCAGCAGATTTTCTGCAGGTTTTGATGCCAAAAATCTGCGGTTAAACCAAAAGTTCAGAGGAATCAGACATGGCTGTGACTCATCCATCTTCCTGATGTCACACACACACACACACACACACACACACACACACACACACACACCTCCCAGCGTTCACTCCCATCATGCTCCTCTCCATCCTTTCCGGACGAAGGCGTGTTCCTGCTGCAGAGCGGAGATTGATTCACACTCTGATGGCAGTTAACCAGGAGGAGTGTGTGTGTGTGTGTGTGTATGTGTGCATGTACGTGTGCATGTACGTGTGTGTGTGTGTGTGTGTGTGTGTGTGTGTGTGTGTGTGTGTGTGTGTGTGTGTGTGTGTGTGTGTGTGTGTGTGTGTGTGTGTGTGTGTGTGTGTGTGGTAGCACTCAGGGTGAATTAGTTCAGTCAGAGAAGCTGCAGACAGAAGGTGCGTTTGATTTATTCATTCCTCTGAGACTGCAGCAGTGATGTCATGTTAACAGCGGTGTGAGGTCAGAGGTCAACACCTTTTTAATCTGGCCCTCTGATTGGCTGTGAACCTGTCGCCATGTTGGACGTCTAAACGCGCCGGTATAAAGGAGCATTCTGCAGCTTTCAATATCAAATATCAGGTTCAAGTTGTTATTTAGTGAATTTAAGACGTGTGTTTTTTCCCCCATATCCTCACCAGACTTTTATTTTGTAGCTTCTGCAGCTTCCTATGTACAGTGAGCACACACACACACACACACACACACACACACACACACACACACACACACACACACACACACACACACACGCGGATTGGTTTACTACATGCAAATAGCAGACGGCTCATAGCGATTAGATGACGCATCGGCCTCTTTCAGCCTGGAAGTGAACATGCTTGGCCTTATCCTCCTGTCACACACACACACTGTCACTATCTCTCACACACACACACACACACACGCACATACATATCCTGCCTGGCATTGTTTAACTGTCATAACCTTGGTTTTACTTTCCTCTGTGGCGAACTGATCCATGAAGTTCAGTTATTCAGTTACAGTTTAAATAGAAGTGTGTGTGTTTGTGTGAGACAGTGTGTGTTTGAGACAGTGTGTGTGTGTGTGTGTGTGTGTGTGTGTGGCCTCTGGCAGCGCTCAGTTTATACCCCCTGTTATGTCCATCCAGAATAAACGTCCATGAATCCACTTAGAAATCAGAGAAAAAAGAGCCGCTGCAGAACTTCACTGAGAATCTTCATGTTTTTAAGTTCCCTTCAGTCTCTCAGCGATCCAGTGATAGATGTCTGTACATTAATGGGTTCTCTGCAGACAGGAGCTACCAATAGATAATTCTGCATACTTTTAATGGAGACTATACCAAAATGTAAACAAATATAGACTAAAAAACATTACATAAGTTGTAATTATT
>NC_051277.1:1613318-1795818 GCF_015220745.1 Sebastes umbrosus | reverse complement strand
ACACCACGCTGATGGAGGCCCACGCCGTATTACTGGGCTCGCTGGAGGAGAAGGGGGGACGGGAGAACCAGAACCAGGATGGAGACGGCCAGAAACCAAGATGGTGACGACCAAAAACCAAGATGGCGACGGCCCAAACTTCAAGAGGGTGATGGCCAAAAATTAAGATGGTGACGACCAAAACTCAAGTTGGCGACGGCCAGAAACCAAGATGGAGACGGCTAAAAACCAAGATGGTGACGACCAAAACTCAAGTTGGCGACGGCCAGAAAACAGGTGACTGCTGGAGGCCCAGGCCGTTTTGCTGGGCCTGCTGGAGGGAAGGGGACCACGGGAGAACCAGAACCAGGACTGAGACCCTGCTGCAGTAAAATCAGAGATTTTCTAAAGGGAGTCTGGTGCGCGGAAACACTACCGCTTTTGTCCACAGGGGCCGCCAAAACCAAATGAAAGTTCCTTGTAGTAGCTTGAGGTAACAATTTGAATGCAGGACTTTGACTTGCAACAGAGTATTTGTACTGTCTGGTAGTAGTACTTTCATTGAAGTAAAATATACTTCTTCCACCACTGCTGCTGTAAAAACCTTTCCCAACCGTGGAGATAGAATGTGCTTTCAACTGAAGCTGTGTCTAAACAAATATTACATTTGCTTGCCAATAAAGTTTTGTATGTAAAGGAACGTAGTATTACGATTATTACTGGCACACTGGGAAGTTCCCAGTTCACGTCACAGTCTGAGGTCACTGGGTCAGACTGGGGACAAGCTGCACATGATGATCTGCATTCACTTAAATGATGATCATATTTATACGGTTATGTACAGCCAACCAGCAAGTCTAATTGTGTGTGTGTGTGTGTGTGTGTGTGTGTGTGTGTGTAGGACCCTGAACTACAGTTTACCTCTGTCAAACACACACACACACACACGCACACGCATACACACACGCACACGCATACACAGAAACACACACTTTCTCCGTGTAACAGTGCTGATGAGTGTTTGGTCCGAGGCAACGTGCTGACATTGAGATATGTTAAGTAAGCTGTGTGTGTGTGTGTTTGTGCACTGTGTGCGTGTGTGGGCACTGTGTTTGTGCCAGAGGTATCAGGAGGACAACATGTGACCCACTGCCTTCAGCATGTGACTCTGAGTGTGTTTGTGTGATTTTATGTTTTTGGACGTGACCTTTGACCTCTTGTTCTGCTTCTTTTCAAGGACATTCGTTCTTTGTTTTTCTGCCGTTTGGAGCTGCGACGATCACCGAGCTGATAAAATCATTAAAGACTAAATGAACTAAAGACGATTTATATCATTGATCAAGTAGAAATATTAACAAATGCTGCGTGCAGATGATTCTGTTTCGTTGCTTCGTGTATTTAATATTTTTATATATATAAATTATATATCTTCATGGGACTAAAAATACACTAGCTGATGTAACTCAATATATTCTCTCAATGAAACATTAATATTCTGAGATAAATGAGTATTTATTTCAGCAATTAATTATTTCAATAATAAATATAAATTCTGTGCTTTATATTAGCAGAGTTAAACCACAACAACAGCTTCAGTGTTGATCATATGTCCTTTTCTCTGTTTCACTATTTTACTCACTTTAACCCCTAAAGATAGAAACAGGAAAAATCATTTCCAAGCTCAGTGTGTGAGTAAAGATTATAACCAGAGCTGCAATGAAAAGACATTATTCACCATTTTCTGATGTTTTATTGAACAACTAATCGATTAATGGTGAAAATAATCAACAATGAAAATAATAACCAGTTGCTAGGTCTGGGATGATTCACCCATCTCCTGATTCCATACTATCACCATACTGCTGATTCGATCTGTATTGGGATTTTGAAGTATTGGGATTTATTGGGATTTTTGTTAACTTGTTTACCACTAGACCATGAAGGGAAACAGATGAATCATCCACTTCTAGGGACTTTTACTTTGGAAAATCTCTAAATGAATCCAGTAAAAATGTTTGATTTTCAGCATGTACAGACGTAGGCAAAATTGTTGGTACTCTTCCGTTAAAGAAAGAAAACCCCACAATGGTCACTGAAATAACTTGAAACTGACAAAAGTAATAGTAAATAAAAATTTACTGAAAATTAACTAATGAAAATCAGCTGTTGCTTTTGAATTGTGGTTCAACAGAATCATTTTAAAAAACAAACTGATGAAACTGGCCTAGACAAAAATGATGGTACCCCTAGAAAAGATGTAAAATAATGTGACCATAGGGACATATTAAACTAAGGTGTGTCCTGTAATTAGCATCACAGGTGTCTTCAAACTTGTAATTAGTCAGTCTGCCTATTTAAAGGGTGAAAAGTAGTCACTGTGCTGTTTGGTATCATGGTGTGTACCACACTGAACATGGACCACAGAAAGCTAAGGAGAGAGTTGTCTCAGGAGATCAGAAAGAAAATTATTGACAAGCATGTTAAAGGTAAAGGCTATAAGACCATCTCCAAGCAGCTTGATGTTCCTGTGACTACAGTTGCACATATTATTCAGAAGTTTAAGGTCCACGGGACTGTAGCCAACCTCCCTGGACGTGGCCGCAAGAGGAAAATTGATGACAAATTGAAGAGACGGATAATACGAATGGTAACCAAAGAGCCCAGAACAACTTCCAAAGAGATTAGAGGTGAACTCCAAGGTCAAGGTACATCAGTGTCAGATCGCACCATCCGTCGCTGTTTGAGCCAAAGTGGACTTAATGGAAGACGACCGAGGAGGATACCACTGTTGAAAGCAAATCATAAAAAAGCGAGTCTGGAATATGCCAAAATGCATATTGACAAGCCACAAAGCTTCTGGGAGAATGTCCTTTGGACAGATGAGACAAAACTGGAGCTTTTTGGCAAGTCACATCAGCTCTATGTTTATAGACGCAAAAATGAAGCATACAAAGAAAAGAACACTGTACCTAATGTGAAACATGGAGGAGGCTCGGTTATGTTCTGGGGCTGCTTTGCTGCATCTGGCACAGGGTGTCTTGAATCTGTGCAGGGTGCAATGAAATCTCAAGACTATCAAGGCATTCTGGAGCAAAATGTGCTGCCCAGTGTCAGAAAGCTTGGTCTCCGTCGCAGGTCATGGGTCCTCCAACAGGATAATGACCCAAAACACAGCTAAAAACACCCAAGAATGGCTAAGAACAAAACATTGGACTGTTCTGAAGTGGCCTTCTATGAGCCCTGATCTAAATCCTATTGAACATCTGTGGAAGGAGCTGAAACATGCAGTCTGGAGAAGGCACCCTTCAAACCTGAGACAGCTAGAGCAGTTTGCTCAAGAGGAGTGGGCCAACATACCTGTCGACAGGTGCAGAAGTCTCATTGAGAGTTACAGAAATCGCTTGTTTGCAGTGATTGCCTCAAAAGGTTGTGCAACTAAATATTAAGTTAAGAGTACCATCATTTTTGTCCAGGCCAGTTTCATTAGTTTGTTTTTTAAAATGATTCTGTTGAACCAAAATTCAAAAGCAATGTCTCATTTTCATTAGTTAATTTTCAATACATTTTTATTTATTATTACTTTTCTCAGTTTCAAGTTATTTCAGTGACCTTTGTGGGTTTTTCTTTCTTTAACGGAAGAGTACCAACAATTTTGCCTACGTCTGTATGTAGTCAGAGACGTCCTGAAGTCAAATATATCAGAATCATTGACAGGAATTATTTATTATCCAGCAACCCAAAAATCAAAGAATAAAGACATTTCCCTCACAGATTAGTGGTATTTTCTTTTTAATGTATAATGTTTGATACTTCTGGTGAATATAATCCATCAATCTGATTTCCATAGATGTATTTTGTAAATACAGTTCCCTTTGTTAACACCTTATTTTGAAAAGCGGACGTAGTCCCACGTGTCTACTTCCTCTAACTTCTCCAAGGTGGTCTCTAGCTCTCCCGTCAGCTCCGTTCTCTTTATCCATCCGGTCAGCTCCATCGGGGCCGTTTGAATTTTTTTTCCTGTCAATGTGTGAAACCCAAAGTGTTTCCATCCTTTACTGGATGTGTAGTGTTTACCACGCTGGATTTAACATGGGAGGGTGCAGGTCGTATCCACGACGACCCTCCGACGTTTTATACTTTCTGTGGTTTGTTTTGGTTGACGGATACGGAACGGATATGACATCACGTTACTCAGACTACCACAATAAAAGCAGTAACTTCCTTCTACCTCCACATAGACTCAGATGAAGCACATATATTGATTCTGGCTTTAAAATAATTCAAAATCGTAAAACAAAATCATGATACATTGCTGCATTGATTTGTTTTCCACCCCTAGTTTCCAGCTTTCTATCTGTTATGTTTGCTGTCTAAAAACAGAGAAATGTTGTTTCCTCACGACAGTAAACAGGATCCATTAATTTAGTTTACAGGGAAATCTGGAGATCATCTAAAGACAGATGAGAAGAAAATCTAATTCAAACCATCAAATAGAGGAAACAGAAACAAACTGGCTCATATAGAGGAGGAGGAGGAGGAAGAGGAGGAGAAGGTGACGGGGAGTCTCTGTACTGAATCAGATCAGCTTCCTCACACAGAGTGAACCATCTGTCTACCAGAAACACTCTCTGAGTGTGTGAGTGCGTGTGCGTGTGTGTGTGTGTGTTACTGGAGATGAGTAATGAGAATCCAAATGGACAGCATGTGTGTGTGCGTGTGCGTGTGCGTGTGTGTGTGTGTTTGTGTGTGAATCACTTTCATTACATTAGTTGTTTAAATCTCTCTGAGTTTCAGGTATCTGTTTCCTCCCAGCGACCATCTGCCACCATACAGTGTGTGCGTGTGCACGTGCGTGCGTGTGCGTGCATGTGCGTGTTGAATCATCCAGATGATGTTGGTTGATGCAGATTATTAATCATCATTAGCAGAAAAACATGATAACGTGTTTAATTTCTCCGCCTTTTATTCATCACATATCTCTACACTGAGCAGTGAAACGTTGTGTTGTCTCCTCCAGTACTGTGCTAGAAATATATATATATATATATATATATATATATGAAATAAAAATACAATATATACAACTGCTCTGATTGGACAGTTGTTTTCTGACGCAGCCGCTCACTTCCGTTGCAGAGTTTGTTCCAAGAGCTCAGAATAGCTTTGTAAAATAAATATTTCTCACTTTGCTTGTATAACAACACATATAAATGCTTTAATATGACATCATGGAAACTTGACTAACAGTGAGGAAGCTGTTGTTGATCATAATAACTGATGAAAACATGAACACATGTTGAACAGACTCAGTAACTTTATACACTCAGTGGTTTGTTTGTATTCATGAATAAAAACACAACAGACTCAAAGGGGAGGATGTTCATATTATTAATAGTATGACTATCTGGATATACTTTAATACCACATCTTCATCTTTATCTTCAAAAAACCAACATAAATAAATGATCATTTCTATGCAGACGACACACTAATCGGTCTTCCTGTAACGGATAAAGATCTTCCTGCTTGTTGGGTGTTTAAAAGCTTTCTACATTTCAATCCTCAGAGGACTGAAATGATTCTTGTTGGTCGAGACCGAGCGGCAACGCTGAAGTGACAAAAACTGCAATTCTTCTAACGGCCACTTGAGGCTCCAAAAGCGAGTTAATCCCCACAGACCTCTGTGTAAAAACAACCAACTTTACAGCAGAATTAAACCTGTTTACAGCGAAATAACTCACCCATTTCAATTCTATTAAAGCTTAAAGTTAGATATAATTAAGGGCGTGGCCGCTTTGAGAGACAGGTCGCTACCACGGCGACGCTATTCAGTGCTCGTTTGTACTAAAAGACACTCTAAGGAGTCGGCTGTTGGTATTTTAAGCCTGTTTTACTTTAGCCAAAATTAGCATTCCAGTTAATATCACAGTTAACGTTAATTATGGATGCAGGCTTCAGAACTGCAGTCCACAAACCAATCTGTGTCGTCACGGTGACGAGAACCACTTCTTATATCCAGTCTACGGTCCAGACAGACATAAATCAGCTTTTCATGGATGTTTAAGTTTCTGCAGTTCTTGATTTTCACTCTTACCTTTGAGCCACATATTAAGTATGTTTATATTTTATATTTTATACCTATATTTTAACTTCTGCATTGCTTTATATCTCAGGTTCTTTTTACTTGCATATTTCCTGAGCGTTGTTGGAGGGAGATGTTAAACTTTCGCTGCCGATGACTGTTGTCCACATGACAATAAATGAATAAACAAAGATACGCCCCATTTGATCTGATTCAGATGGTGGAGGGAGGACCCAGATCTGTTTTTACAGGCTAGCTGTGTGTGTCTGATGTTTATATTTGAATCTGTAAAGTGTGCACAGACTTCTGGCTGATGTTGCATAAATTAATTGAAGTTTTAGTACTAGTAGTATTGGAAGTATTCCGGCAGCGTGTTTGGTGGTATTTCATTGTTTTATTGTACTCAGGTTTTATTAGCATCCTCCCTCGCCTCCGCTTTCTTTCTTCCTTCCACCCTACATCCTAGCGTCCTCCCCTTGTCTCCTCGTCTCCATGGCAGCAGGGAGGAAGGGGCGGAGCAACAGTTGTTGTTAGTTAAATGATGTCAGTCATCGGGGGAAACAGCTGCTGCTGCTGCTGATGGAGATCCAGAGGAATGTGTGTGTGTCTGTGTGTGTGAGTGTGTGAGCGTCTTGTGTTGGTATGTGAGGGTCATAATGAGCATTATCTCTATTTATAGCTGAGACCGTGGAGGACCAGATTAGTTCAACAGTCTCTGTTTGATTTCCTCAAAGTCTCCCTGAACACAGTTTACTCCTTCTTCTAAAGTTTCATTAATGGCAGACTGCTTGATGGAAAATTAGAGTCTCAGAGACTTTGTTTCCTGCACTCTGGTGACTTTAAAATAATGAAAATAACAAAATAATAAGAGCACTGCAACAGCATTTTTTTGTTAAATAGGTTTACTTTTAATTTTACTTTTAATTCTCAGGAAAGAAAACTGAATAATTCGCCCCTCTGGCGTAAACTCTGATTTAAACAAGGCTAATATTCATCAGTTTTGTGTACGTCGCTGCCGTATTTCTGCCTAGATGACTTTATGTTGAGTGTTGATGGAGCAGCTGCATAGCCTGGCACTGATCCATCCAAACTCCATTCAGAAAACAAGCATTTTAAAAGTTTTTTGCTTGTCGTCATGGTAACGGACCTGACAAAGCATGAATTCAGACTTTTTACTAATCAGCATCATTATGTAGTTATTTCAGCATCACTTTGATCTGTTTATTGATATTAAATCACAGCACAATTTGTTTATTCTGGGTTCATACCGCAGTAGCGACGTGTGGCTGCTAGATACAGTCAGTGTGATGTCACTGTATGTGAATACAGCTCGCCGCCGGGTGATGTTATGAACCCAGACACGACGGTGTTTGGTTCTTCTGACATATCTGGGACTTCACCAACATGTACAAAGCAGCAACAGTGGTTATTTCTTCCATGGTTGATGGTTGATGAAGTTGTTGGTATCTATGGAGACGAGCTCCTCCTCCTCTCCGGCGCCAGTCAAACAAGGCGAAAAGTTGCTTCGCTCTTGGTGAATGCAACACAAGTCTGATACTTTGATTATATATTGATATTTTATTGATATTTTTTGATATTTTATAAGATCTCAGAATCTTAGTGAAAAGTGAAAAAGTGAAAATGGTTCAGAAAAAATGAAGAAATACAAACTGAAACAGGTAGGACACAAATAAAATAACATCTAGAGTTGAAGTTCAGCACGGAGCAGAGAAACCTGACAACACACACACACACACACACACACACACACACACACACACACACTCAGGGAGGATAAGGTGTTGTGGTTAATTGGTTGGTATTTGGGTTTCCCTCCAGATGTGGCCCCTCGCTCTCTAAATGCCCTCTTTGTGTCCGACGCTGCTCGAGTCTTTTTCCACAAACCCTCTCATTCACAAGCTGCTACCTGACTCCGCTCACCTCCACCTCCCAGACGGGTGGAGGTAGAGGAGGAGGAGGCGTCTGCGCCTCAGTATCCTGTATATCCACACACTGATCCAGACCGGATTAAAACTCTCAGCTGCCAAAACGAAAAGTCTCCAATCATGATATTCATTGTTCTGCCTCTTATTCCCTCATCTCTCCCTGCTATACGTTCTGTATTTATTCGTCTCTTGACCTTTGACCTGAACCGTTTCTACGACTCCACAGTTAAACTCCTGAGAGAGAAAGTTAAACTCTGAATCACAGACATCCTGAAAAGAGGGATTTCCTTCCCTAACAGATAACTAGAGGAGCACACATTGTTATTACTGAAGTGTTCTTCTTAATTCAGCTTTTAAATCACTTTTTCCAACAAAAAAAGAGCATTGACAAACAGATAAAATGCCGTTTTAATACGAAGAAAGTGGAGTTTCCCATTCTGACCGAGACAACATTTACTACAAATTAAAAATGAGACCAACTTCAGACATTTAAACCAACCCTGTTTCCTACAAATTATATTTATATTCTCTTAATTTGAAACGACATGATGAGGACAATAATTAACTCAATTATAATACTTAATTTGGTTAGGATTAAGAAAGATCTTAGTTTAAAAACATGTTTTCTTCAGTATTTAATTTGTGTCTTGTGCTTTTATTATTTGGTCAAGTCAGTTTTATTTATAGCCCAAAATCACAAATTTGCCTCAACCCATGAAGACCTGAGGGGCCGCCTAAAAACACACTCTAAAACCACAACTTTAAAAACTTTAAAAACTTTAAAAACTTTAAAAGTCCAAACAAAGTCCAGGAAGCTACGAGGCTAAAGCTAAAAACAAATAGCATTCCCATAATGCATTTTTCCTTACCCATGTGGTTTTTTTTAGCGAATCACGATACCAATAATCGGTCACATGTCTGTTGACTCGGACTTGTCTTGACTTTGCTAGCATTCTGACTTGGACTTGTTTTGTTCTTGTGGAAATATTGTCTCAGCTTTGCTAGTATTTTGACTCGGACTTGTCTCGTGGACCTTTTGACTCGGAATTGTCTCGGTATTGCTAGTATTTTGACTCGGACTTGTCTAGTGGACGAATTTACTCGGACTTGTCTTGGCATAATAGTATTTTTACTTGGACTTGGTCATGACTCTCATTTTGTGAAGTTGTGTAATTTGTAGTGTGCAAATGTGCTCACTGTATCCCGACTGACCAGCAGGCATTAGACACTTGTCCTTATATCCTCCGTTTGAATGGTTTTATGTATCTGCAGCAACAACGGTTTTCCTTCTTTAACATCAGTGTTTGTGGCTTCAGACGATTAGATTTAATGTCTAAATCACGTGATGAAGAAGTTGCAGTTTTCATGTTTCTGTGTTTTCATGTTTCTGTGGTTCAGTCATTCAGGAAATGACGTCTGTAATCATGACAGAAGTCCCTCATTACATCCACATTAAATTCACTAAAATCAGATTATATTGGGGGAGTGGGGCGGCGAGCCAACATGGCTGCTCTGCTCTAATCATAATTACACTGCTGGCAGTGAGCTGCTTTTATCTTCCTCTTCCTCATCAGATGATTCACTCTGACGGACCAAACATGGTCCGTGATAATCAGCCAATCAGCAGCGTCCTGTTGGACCTGATGAGATCAGATCAGTGGAGCTTTATTGATCCCTGTGGAGACTCATAGTGATCAACTGGGTTGATTAACAGCAGCACAGTCCCGTCTCGGCTTTGCTAGCATTTTGACTCGGACTTGTCTTGGCTTTATATCATTTTCACTTTGACTTTTCTCGGTTTTGTTAGCTTTTTCACTCAGACTTGTCTCATTCTCATGGACGTTTTGACTCGGCTTTGCTTGCATTTTGTCTCGTTCTTGTAGAAATGTTGTCTCGGCTTTGCTCGTATTTTTGACTCTGATTTGTCTCTGGACCTTTTGTCTCTGACTTGTCTCTGTTTAGCTAGTATTTTGACTTTGACTTGTTTCATGGGTCTTTTGACTCGTTCTTGTCTCGGCTTTGCTAGCATTTGGACTCGGATTTGTCTTGGCGTTGCTAGCATTTTAACTCGGACTTGTCTCGGCTTTGCTAGCATTTGGACTCGGACTTGTCTTGGCGTTGCTAGCATTTTAACTCGTTCTTGTCTCGGCTTTGCTAGCATTTGGACTCGGACTTGTCTTGGCGTTGCTAGCATTTTAACTTGGAATTGTCTCGTTCTTGTGGTAATGTTGTCTTGGCTTTGCAAGCATTTTGACTCTGACTTGTTTCATGGACATTTTGACTCGGACTTGTCTCGTTGTCATCGATGTTTTGTCTCGGCTTTGCTATCATTTTGACTCGGACTTGTCTTTGGACCTTTTGACTCGGACTTGTCTCAGCTTTATAGCATTTTGACTCTGACTTGTATTGTGGACCTTTAGACTTGGACTTGTCTCTTGGGTGTTTTTAATCCGACTTGTCTGTTTGCTTTGACTTGCTTTTGGCGGGACTCCAGGTGTTTCTGACATTTTCAACCTCCTAAAGAATCTTCTTTAAGTTTGTTTAACTTTGCTGTTTAAGCTTCGTCTCCAGGAGGACGGACACTGAGTGAACAGGAAGGAGTTCAGTACTCTGCTGTGGTGGGAATCAAACCTGTGACCTGTGTGGTACGTTACATGAGAGGCAGACGGAGAGAGAGAGGGGGGGTGTACTGTAGGAAAGTACTGGGTCACACAGCCTCCCCCTGGGAGGAAGCTGATTGGCTGACGAAGATAAGAATCTCCCGTTACCACGTCAACGGTGGAGTGCCCTGTCCGTCAAGCGTCTGTTCCCACGGTAACAAAAGCTCCCATTCCCCCCCGCTGGACCCCTTACCCCTCTAACTGGGAACGCTCCCAGTCTGTCTGTCTGTGCTCTTCTATCTTTATGAGGACGTTATGAGTTTATGAGACGTCCTTCTGTCCTCTCAGAGGACGTTAGAGGGTTTAAACTTCTAGATTCAGGGTTCAGATTAGACGTATTATTAAAGTGTTATTGGCTCAGTGAATGTCCTGTATTCTGTCAAAGAGAGTCCTCACTAGTATAGAAACATGCTACTGTGTGTGTGTGTGTGTGATTGTGCGGTCGGTCTAAATGTTTTTATTGTCGGAGCAGGAGGAGTGAAAAAGGCCAAACTGATCCTATTAGAGTGAACGGAGGAAACACTCCCTCTCTCTCTCCGTCTGAATGAGGAGCCCGTCGTTGGCTGAAGCTGCTGTTATTCCTGCCAGCCTAGTTTATAAAATATTTAATAAACAAAAAACAAGATGCAAAAAGGTTTACATTTTAATCAGTTCCAGCTGATTACCGTTTATAATTCATGAGGAGTAATCTGATATTTGACTTGTTCCTCTGAGACTTTACATGCTGACTAACATCCGCTCTTCTTCTTCTGTGATTCTCAGTGTAGCTTCATGACCGGAGGTTAACCTCCACCTGCCAACTTTATACTCATAATGTTGCTCTCAAACTTCACCAGATTGATGCATTTAACAACGTTTTGATTGTAGCTGGAACAACGTTCTCTAGAAAAAGATCTTCCTGTGATGATGAGGAATCTCTTTTAAAACGTCTGATGTTTAGAGGCGAGGTGATAAATACATGATGAGATGTGACATGTACTGATCTTCATCAGGGCTGTCACATTTAACGGGATAATAACGCCTTAACGCAAATTTGTTTTAATGGCACTAATTTCTTTAACGCGTTAACGTAATCGATCTTTCGGAGGTTGTAGCGGCTCAGTTTTAAAGCTAGAGTGACGATACTGGTATCATATGAAACTAGAAAACCTAAGGAATCCATTGGTACCCGCTGAAAAATGTCTGAAAAAAGGCATCAGAAAAGTCTGAAAAATGTCCAAAAAAAGCGAAAGATAGGCAGAAGAAAAGTTAAAAAGTCGGAAAAAACAATGAAATAAAGCCCGAAAAATATCATAAAAGACAGTCAGAAAAATGTCTCAAAAAAATCAGAAAATATCCGAAAAAAGTCCAAAAATGCCCGAAAAATCTCTGAAAAACCTCTGAAAAAAGACAGAAAGATGTCTGAAAAAAAGCCCCAAAAATATCCGAAAACATGTCCGAAAAAAAGCCTAACAAATATCAGAAAAAAAAGTCCAAAAAAAGTCTGGAAAATGTCCGAAAGAAAGGCAGAAGATACTGGTATCATAGTAAACTATAAAACCTGATGAATCCATCGGTACCTACCAGGTCAGACTAGCTGGTCATGAAGAGGTTAAATAACATTCTGCTAAATTTTGTCATGTCCATGTTCAAAGGAGTCCCTTGACCTCTGACCTCCAGATCAGTGAAAGTAAATGTGTTCTATGGGTACCCACGAGTCTCCCCTTTACAGACATGCCCACTTTATGATCATCACATGCAGTTTGGGGCAAGTCATAGTCAAGTCAGCACACTGACACACTGACAGCTGTTGTTGCCTGTTGGGCTGCAGTTTGCCATGTTACGATTGGAGCATATTGTTTTATGCTAGATGCAGTACCTGTGAGGGTTTCTGGATCAATATCTGTCATTGATCTGTGTTGTTAATTGATTTACAATAATACATATATAAATACATTTGTATATTTGTCCACTCCCATGTTGATAAGAGGATTAAATACTTGACTAATCTCCTTTAAGGTTCATTTTGTTTAGTTTTATTGTGAAATGTGATGAAACATCACCAGCCTGCTGCTGCTGTGTTTGCTCATAACATCTGGATTGAACAGGCTGTTAAACTGAATGAAGTGAGAGGTTACACACACACACACACACACACACACACACACACACACACACACACTCAGCTGCAGGCGATGAACTGCTGCCTTGTTTAAAGAGAAGTGATACTTGAGCTGAATGAGTGAGAACAGACCGCTCAGTGTAAAGTCCAGTCAATGAGGCTGAAGGCCAGCAGCAGCTCTACACGCACAAACACACACGCACAAACACACACACACACTGCGTCCTGTGTTTACCTTTTCTGGAAAAATCCGCCGGCAGAAATTCAAAGAAGAGCAGCTCTGAGAATTAACATTCATCAGAAAAAACTTAAATCAATAAAGTCTGTTTGTCTCCAAACAGGAAATACTCAGAGGAGACTGTCAAAATAAAATAACACTTTCCTTGCACATCACTAAAGCCACATCATAAAGACTCCATATCAAACACATAAATAAAACATTCTGACTAATCTTAAATAAATACAGACGAAATATGGCTTCTTTCATCCTGTGTCTTTTCACAATAAGAGTCTGTAGACAGTTCATATTTCTCTGATCGTTATCGAGTCAAACTTTAGTTTCTGTCTGAGAGTTGTTATTATTATTATTATTTAGTCTGTAAAACCAAAACTAGGAGCTAAAAGAGGCTTAAAAGCAGTGCTTTCACACCTAACCTGTTGGGTTCGGTTAGTACAGTTTGTTTGGAGGGTGGTCGAGTTGAGATGGAGATGGAGGTGGAGGTGAGGAGGTAAAAGCCTTGTGGCAGTACATCGACTGCTGTGGAGGTGAGGGAGAGATGGAGATGAGATGGAGGAGGTGAGGAAAAAGTGAGGGGGTAAAAGTCTGGTTGTGGCGGTACATCGACTGCTGTGAGGTGGTGGTGGAGGTGAGGGGGTGGAGGAGGAGGAGGAGGTGGAGGTGGAGGTGAGGGGGTGGAGGAGGATGTAGAGGAGGAGGTGGAGGTAGAGGAGGAGGAGGAGGTGGAGGTGACGAGGTGGAGGAGGAAGAGGAGGTGACGAGGTAAAAGCCTGGTTGTGGCGGTGCATCGACCGCTGTGAGGTGGTTGTGGAGGTGAGGGAGAGATGGAGATGAGATGGAAGTAGAGGAGGAGGTGGAGGACGAGGAGGAAGAGGAGGAGGAGGAGGAGGTGATATAGGAGGTAGAGGAGGAGGAGGAGGAATAAGGTGAAGAGGTAAAAGCCTTGTTGTGGCGGTACATCGACTGCTGTCTGTGGCTTCAGGTCAGAAACAGGTCAAATGTTTTAGAGCTTCAACAAACCACAAGATGACCTTTGACCCCGACAAGCTCTCTGCTGACAGTTCACCCCCCCTCTCTGTGTTTACAGTTTGCCTCTCACTACTGCTATACATACACACAGTATACACAGTACACACAGTACACACACAGTACACTCAGAGTCGAGTAGTAGTGGCATGAGAAGAAAATACTCCAGTAAAGTACCTCAAATTAGTACTTAAATATAGTACTTGAACGTACTTTGTACTTGTACTGAGTTATCTGAGTTCCTGCTGACTGAACATCTTCTAACCCTCTAATGAGAGAACAGTTTTAAAGCTAATAGAGAAGTTTATATATTTATAAAGTGCGTTAAACCTCTGTAGGATTTTTTATTTAGTTGTTTATTTATCTTCTCTCTGTACTTCTTAAATAATGAATATTAAATAAATACATCAGTTGTATAAAGTGCTGAGTTTACAGACAGCAGCTGAGAGCTTCTGCTCACATTAATTATTTACTCATTAACATTCACAGCGGCTCATTTAGCCGACGCTGCATTCTTTATTAGAAGGTAACAAAAAGAGTTAAGAGTTTATCAGTTTACACATTCACCATATATACTATACAGTATATACTATATCCTATATATTATACATATATCAGTATGTGCATGAGTTACAAGGATAGTATAAATACTGTATGTATATACTGTATTAGTTGGATACTTTCGTGCTTTTACTGAAGTAACATTCTGAGTTTTTACACCGTAGTATTATTACTTTTACTTCAGTAAAAGGTAATACTGAGTACTTGTACTACTAGTACTTCCTCCAGCGCTGTAAAGACAAAGGAGCATTATAGTTTGTATTATTTAAAGAGTTCATGTTCAGCTATGAACTAATATTCAGCTCTGCTGACGTCTCCCTGAGTCTTAGTGTTAATGGCCTGTGGTCGCAGGGAAAGACGTGTGAATGACATGATAATGTACGAGGCAAAGCGGCAATAAGAACGCAACTTTTTGTCTGCCTTTCTTCCGCCTTTGTTTCAGACATTTTTTCAAACTTTTTTCGGATTTCTTTCAGGCTTTTTTCTGCCTTTTTATGGACTTTTTTTGTCATTTTTCTGACATTTCTTTGGACTTTTTTTGGACATTTTTGTCTGACTTTTTCTTGCTTTTAGCGTGTCGTGTGTACACCATGCAGTGACTGCAATGTAAATGGATCCATGTAAATATGCTACGCTCAGTGACAGCAGTTTGTATTTATATCTTTGTTTCTCCTCGTTTGAGAGGTGATCTTAATACTAGTGGGTTGTAATAAATAAAGATTTGACTAGCTCTTTGGAGTTTAGTGTTAGCCGCCATGTTGGAACAGTGTTTTGCCCTCCAGGCTCTGTGTCAGTCACGTGACTGAGAACTATGAATTGGATGGATTGCTATGATTGCTGTTATTATAATTTAAATGAAGTGAGGAGTTTGATGATGAACTGCAGGAATAGAGAGCGTTCATTAAGATGTTAGACTTCCTGTTGTTGGTCATGGGATCAGGTTTGATGCTGATGTTCTTCTTCTTATCTACATCCTGGTACTCTGGGATCCTCGGGGACCATCAGCACAGTAAACAGGAAGTACTCAGGTCCAACCACTGACCCCACGATGGCTCCCTGTGGGATCCTGGGTAACGTAGTTGACGTCCCTCCGCATGTCAGCAGTAGAGGTGGACGAAGTCACATGTCAGGGAGGACTAAGAGGACTGGAGGACTGGGAGGAGTGGGAGGACTGGAGGACTGGAGGACTGGGAGAACTGGGAGGAGTGGGAGGACTGGGAGGACTGGGAGGGGTGGATGTAAACCAGTGTGGGAACAGAGCAGAGGAGGAAATGTTAATCTGTATGACCTCTGGATAAGAAGTGAGGAGCGTCAGAGTGCTTATAGACAGGAAGCTATTATCTTATAGACAGGAAGCGATTATCTTATAGACGGGAAGCTGCACTCCCAGCATCATATGTACAGGAAACCAGTATGTTAAGGATGTGGCGTCTCCTCGCCCCTCAGCTGAGGGAACGTTGGGCCTCGTTCATCTCCAGTCATATTAGTGAGATCCGTGTGTATTTAATCTTTTAACTGAGCAGCAGAGAGCTGATTGTGTATTCTGACTAACTGAAGCTTCTCCAGCAGCTCAGATTACTGAGCAGTAATCAACACGAGACGATCAAACGTCTCCTATTACCTGAGAGGTGCAACCAAGTAGACGAGATGTTTTACTGTCCCGAAAGTAGGCCTATTAAGAAATAAACTCAACAGGGATTTAAACAAGTATGATAATTTATTAATGTACAAAACACAGTTAATATGTTCTCCTCAAAGCCACCAGACTCCACTGACAGAAACAGTAATTTTACCTCTCTGATCGTTGTAAAACGCACTTCATTCAAAACTCAACAGTTTTCAAACATTTTTGTTGACATTTTTTTGACATTTGCAGACTTTCCTTCTGCCTTTCTTTCTGACATTTTTCAGACATTTTTTTGACTTTTTTCTGGCTTTTTTCAGATTTTATTTGGAATATTTTTCTGACATTTTTCTGACTTTTCTTTTTTCAGGCTTTTTTCGTAGTTGTTGAGTTCATGTGGTCTGACAGGAGGGTAGGAACCAGTGAAACCAGTGAGTTCATGTGGTCTGACAGGAGGGTAGGAACCAGTGAAACCAGTGAGTTCATGTGGTCCGACAGGAGGGTAGGAACCAGTGAAACCAGTGAGTTCATGTGGTCCGACAGGAGGGTAGGAACCAGTGAAACCAGTGAGTTCATGTGGTCTGAAAGGAGGGTAGGAACCAAAATGCTGCCAGATTTTAGTTCCTACCGTCTCTTTGTCTCTGCTCCTATTGGATGTGACAGCTGATATTGAGAGGAAGCAATGTGAGAATATCTGAGCGCTGCCAAACTGACCAGTGAGAGTGTGTGTGACCGTGATAATGACTGCGACACACACACAAACACACACACACACACACTGAGACCAACAGCAGTATTGACTGAAGGCTCAGATAAACACAGATCTACTCCACATATCGACTGAAAGCAGAGCTCAGACGCTACGACGATGAAGTCATCCTGTCACATGAGACTGTTTGGGTTGGAGAAGGGGTTTGTGAGTATGTGTGTGTGTGTGTGTGTGTGTGTGTGTGTGTGTGTGTGAGTGTGAGTGTGAGTGTGAGTGTGAGTGTGAGTGTGAGTGTGAGTGTGAGTGTGAGTGTGAGTGTGAGTGTGTGGGTTGGACTGAATAATATCACCTGTAGTGGAAGAAGTACTCAGATCCTTTACTGCAGTAGAAGTACTAATACCACACTGTAAAACTACAAGTAATGTCTTGCATTGAAACTATTACTTTATTACAAAGTCTTATCAGTATGATGTGTTTAAACCCACACGGGTGTTTTTCAGTTCTCGACCTCTGCTCAGGTTGACAACGTTTACATCATCCTGTACTGACATCACGGTTTCCACAGAGAGCAGCATCTGTTCAACGTGTCCTGATTCAACATTCACCTGCCTGCTGACTGGAGAACATATGGAGGACGGAACCCCTGCCAAAATAAAGAAATTAATTAATATATAAATAAATGACTCGATAAATAAATAAATGTCATTAAATGTAAACAAAAATAATATTAAAAATAAATGTAGCCATTAATAAATTGATATATCTGTTTAATTTGTTTCTTTATTTATTTATCTCCCCCTGATTTATTTACTCTTCTGTTTAATTTTTCCTTTTTATTATTTATTTATTTATTTATTTTTAGAAATTCTTAAATGTATTTATTTATTTTTGCATTAATTTTGTATTTAATTATTTATTTTTCCACTTATATTTTTATTGATTTTATAATTAATTTTAAATGTATTTATTTATTTATTTATTCATGAGGAAATAAATCATTTGCCCCCTCATTTGCATAATGAGGCAGAAATGCATAAAGAAATGTGTAAAGAAAAGAATACAGGAATAAATAAGTTTGGGGAAATACTGTAAAAAAAAAAAGGGGTGAAATGCAAATGGAACATTGTGCATAAATAAATAAATTAAAAAATAAATAAAAAAAGAATTGCAAAATAAATTTAAAAATGAATACATAAATAAATAAAAGTGAAAATTAAACAGAGGAGTTAACAAATAAGAGAATTAATGCAAAGATAAATAAATAAAGAAGCAAATTAAAATAGAAATGTATAAAGAAATGTAAAAAGAAAGGAATACAGAAATAAATAAGTTTGGGGAAATAAATAAGGGGTGAAATACAAATGGAAAATCGTGCATAAATAAATAAATAAAAAATAAGTGGAAAAAAATAAATAAATGCAAAGATAAATGATTTAAAAAAAAAAATGCAAATACAAACAAATACATTTAAAAATAAATAAAAATAAATACACAAATAAATACAAGGGAAAATTAAACAGAAGAGTAAGTTTTCAATTTATGTCACATTTTATCAATTAATTAATGGCTACATTTATTTTTAATATTTTTGCTACATTTAATGATATATTTATATATTTATTGAGTAATTTATTCATTTATGTTTTTAATGCTGGCCGGTTCCTTCCTCCGTAGAAACACAGGTTTTCTGAAGCCGTGGAATAAAAACTAGGAGACATTTATTCAGACAGACACCTGACGGAGAGCAGACTGATTCTCTGTCTGTCTGAGAGGAAAAACAGAAACCAGCTCTTTGTTGGTGTCGTTCATTCAGTGTTTCTGGCTCCTCACACATTTAGTTTCTGTGTTTTTAATTCTCTGTTGTTGGTTTCTTGGCCGTCCTGCTGCTTCATCCTGCTCTGTGTTTCAGTCCGTCTGGCTCCGATGCTAATGTTCCTACCAGTCCTCCCCTCTCCTCTCTTCTCTCCTCTTCTCATCTCATCTGTGTGAATTAATGCAAGAGAAGAAGAAGAATAGCTCTTTGTTTTCATCTGTTCTTCAGCTACGCTCTGAGAGCAGCTTCTGTTCTCCTCCTGGTTTCCATCAGTGGAGGTGTTTTCAGCTCTTATCTCAGCGGCAGAGGAGAGGCTGGTTTTACAGAAGGTTAACCAAGGACAGATGGAGAGAGAGAGAGATAGAGAGAGAGAGAGAGAGAGACTTCTCACATTATAAATCAGTGTGAACAGCAGAGGAGGCTTGTTGTGAAAAATCACAGACGACGTGTGAATATTCAAAGTGAGGTTCAACTCTCTTTACTCAAACTTTACTCCGAGTCTTCCTCAGAATCTGAAGATGGAGCCGAAGGTCGACAGGTAGTTTGGTGTGTTGTTGGCGGTGATGTGGCCGTTGTACGGGAGGCAGATGTCTCTATTTACCGGTCCGACTCTCAGCTGTGGTCGCCAGATCTGGATAGTAAATAAAACCTCTTCTCTGTGACCACGTTGGTATCAGATGAACTGGTTTCCAGTGACTGTGATGATGTAATGGGGATGATGTCATTATGTTGAAGCCTCAGCCTTGACTCGCCAGGTGTGTTCTCACTCCTCACGTACCTGCCTGCTTCTGTGTGTGCATGGAGTGATAATTGACTTCCTGTGACGGCGCCAGACTGAAGTCACCTGGTTTTTCTCTCCAGCTGTTCCTCTCTTTGTTCTTCAGCTCATATCACACAAACAGAAATATTATAGAAGCTGCTCTGTCGACCCAGTATAGGTTCAGGAAGTTCAGACTCTGGAGATTCAGACTCTATCCTGAATGAAAGTTTCTCTAACTGTGAGCGGTGTGGATGGATTATATTAAAGCTCTGTGTTATCATCAGACAGACTGAGGACGGAGAACTAAAGTCTGTCAATGTAATAAAGGCCCAGCAGGACGACACTGATCTGCTAAACAAAGGAAGTCCAGCTGTTGACTCAACTCCAAACATCTGGTAGCTTCATATGTCTTCTCCTGTTTCCTGCTGTCACTTCTTGTTAGAGTGTTTTCTGCTCTACGAGATGATTATTTAGCTCCATGGAGGAGAATCTGAGGTTTCTGTAAAACACACCGACTCTGCTGATGAGGCTCTGGTACTTTTACTAACACCGACCGTCCACTAGGAGACTTGAAAGACTTTTAAAAGACTCAAATCGGAGAGTTTTTTACCAAAAGAAAAACTGTTGAGAAAGACGTGGACATAAATGGCTGCATCCCTCGAAATCCCCAACGAGTAAACTATAGCTAGCTAGTCCCGATTGATTTTTCTGTATTCATTTGCTCAATAAATAAATAAATAAATGTATAAATAAATAATAAATAGATAAATACATTAATAAATAATGAAAAGATAAATAAATACAATTTAAAAAATCATAAAAATAATTGCATGAATAAATGCAAAATTCATAAATAAATAATAAAAATAAAACTATACACATGAATAAATAAATGCAAAAATAAATAAATACATTAAAAAATTAATAGGAATAAATAAATAAATGCAAAAATGTATTTAAAAAAAATAAATAAATAAATAATGCAAAATAAATAAATAAACATTTTAAAAATGTATAAAAATGAATACATAAATAAAAGGAAAAATTAAACAGAGGAGTAAATAAATGAGGGAATTAATACAAAGATAAATAAATATAGATGCAAATTAAAACAGAAATATCAATTTATGTCACATTTCATCAATTAATTAATGGTTACATTTATTTTTTATACTATTTTTGCTGCGTTTAATGACATTTAGTTATTCATTGAGTCATTTATTTATTCATTTATTTTTTATGTTGGAAGGTTCTGTCCTCGTTTAACCCCTCTTTCTTTTATCTTTATTTTAAAATTGTTTTTCTGCAGTCTTGTTGTTTTGTTTAAACAGTAATCGTCATTATATTAGTTGAACTAGTGTTTCTGGCTGCAGTAGTTTAGTTGATAATGACCTGATTTAACCTCGTTCCATCAGTGTTAGTCGTCTCTGCAGCTTCGTTTCCTTCCCTCCTCTTCCTCTAACACTCTTCACTCTGACTCAGCAGGTAAAACTCAGAGATCTTCGCGTCCTGTTAGTCGCTCCGACTTCCTGTTTGACATTTAGTGACTCCCATCGGAGCGTTACTCACAGTGTTCTACTCAGGCTTGTTTTTCTTTTGTTCGTGTCGGGAATCCTGCGGACTTTCCCGGACTAAACGTCAGACCTGCAGCAGTGGAATGTAACTGAGTACATTTACTTAAGTACTGTACTTCAGTAGTATTTTTGAGGTACTTGTACTCTGGTACTCAGCACCTGATTGGACGAACTCTTTCCC
The DNA here is from genome assembly GCF_015220745.1 of Sebastes umbrosus. Lineage (NCBI taxonomy): Eukaryota > Metazoa > Chordata > Actinopteri > Perciformes > Sebastidae > Sebastes > Sebastes umbrosus. Next base: position 1,774,564 of record NC_051277.1, on the reverse strand, counting down.
TCGCGGGCTGCTGCTCCCTGCTTTCAAACATCGAACCAACATGGCGCCTCGTTTAGAAACTTTCTTCTCTTAAATCGCGAAAATAGTTCACCGAAATGTGATTCAGAAAACATTTAATGAGAGAAATAATTCATGTTGATGAATCTGTCTTTATTTTAGATCAACGGTTAGTTTAAAAGTTTCTAGAGAGTTTCCAGAGGGCGGCGAGTCGCGCCGAACGCCCCTGATTTGCAGAAATCAGGGACTTTAGGAAGAAGAAGTCAGACGGCGGCTGGCGATACCGCGGTTTAACACTCTGCGGCTCACGTTACCACAGTTTCACCAGCGTGACGGAGAACTACGGTGGCCTTCAGGTGACGTAAAAACATGAAAGTGTTTCTCTAGAGCCAGAGTTTGGTTTGTCCGTTCTGGAGTCCTGTAGAAACATGGAGGACTCCGTGAAGAAGACCCGCTCCCTGTGTAGAACCAACATGGCGGCTCGTTTGGAAACTTTCTTCTCTTATATCACGAAAATAGTTCATCGAAATGTGTTTCTGAAAACATTTTATGAGAAAAATAATCCTGCAGTTGATGAATCTGTCTTTATTTTAGATATTTTAAAAGTTTCTACAAAGTTTCCAGAGGCGGCGAGTTGCGCCGGACGCCCCTGATTTGCACAAAGTAGCCTAGACCTCAACTTTATGAGGTCTAGGCGTCACGTCGACGAGGCGGCCGACGTGACGCCTCGCCTCTCGAATCGCTCCGCCACGCTACCAGAATGCATTGCACGCCTGACAATGAATGGGAAGCGTGGAAAGGACGGAGGCTGTGGACACGTACTATTACTCAGATGGTTGCAATCTGCAACCGCACCGCTAGATGGCACCAAAACCTCCACACTGCACCTTTAAGTAGAGTACTCGAGTAAATGTACTTAGTTACATTCTACTACTGGTTTTATTCGCTGTGATAGAGAGCTGCTGCTGTCTTTGTTAGATGTTTCTTACTGTCTTCACTCTCATCAATCAATCAATCGATCAATCAGAATCAGACTAGTATATTTATTGATCAGTGAGGACCATCAGGACTCATTCACACCTCAAACCTCCTTCCTCCTTCCTGTGAGCTGAAAACCAGAAGACCATTAACTGTGAGTCATCCTGTAGTGTGTGTGTGTGTGTGTTGTGTGTGTGTGTAATAGATAGAGAGAGAGCATGCTGGGTAATCTCATTACCTGGGTGGTCTCCACGCTGTGATTGGTGGCTATTATATTATTACAATAACACACAAACACACACACACACACACACACACACGCAGGATGACTCAGCCTGGCCGCTCTGTTTGTGTGTGTGTGTGTGTGTGTGTGTGTGTGTGTGTGTGGTATTACAGCAGGATTACAGTGTATTAGTGCTGTTTATCCGTCTACATCCAGCTATTGATCTGAGCGGTCTGTGTGTGTCTGACCTCTGACCTCTCACGATGGCTCTACTTTCCCGTTATTGATGTCATTGTCTTTGATTAATTATTACACACGTATGACATCAGCTTCTGTTGGGGGGGTCAAAGGTTAAAACGTGAATATATGAGGATGTAATCCTGTAAAGAGCCTCGACACAGTGTCGTTATCTCTCTCACACACACACACACACACACACACCATGTTTACTGTGTGTTGGGTTGGTTGTAAATCCAACTGTGTTTGCTTAATGCTGCGTTCACACCCTCTGGACCGCCGCTATCATCCATGTTCATTCACTATAGACGCACCGGAGAGGAGGAGGAGCTCGTCTCCATAGATACCAACATTTCCTCCATCAACCATGGAAGAAATAACCTCTGTTGCTGCTTTGTACATGTTGGTGAAGTCCCAGATATGTCAGAAAACCAAACGCCGTCGTGTCTGGGTTCATAATGTCACCCGGCGGCGAGCTGTATTCACATACAACATTTCCTCCATCAACCATGGAAGAAATAACCTCTGTTGCTGCTTTGTACATGTTGGTGAAGTCCCAGATATGTCAGAAAACCAAACGCCGTCGTGTCTGGGTTCATAATGTCACCCGGCGGCGAGCTGTATTCACATACAGTGTCATCACACTGACTGTATCTAGCAGCCACACGTCTCTACTGCGGTATGAACCCAGAATAAACAGATTGTGCTGTGATTTAATATCAATAAACAGATCAAAGTGATGCTGAAATAACTACATCATGATGCTGATTAGTAAAAAGTCTGAATTCATGCTTTGTCAGGTCCGTTACCATGACGACAAGCAAACAAGTTTTAAAATGCTTGTTTTCAGAATGGAGTTTGGATGGATCAGTGCCAGGCTATGTAGCTGCTCCATCAACACTCAACATAAAGTCATCTAGGCAGAAATACGGCAGCGACGTTGCTGTTGTCTGTGGTTTCTACACAGAGTTTGGTCAGAGACAACTTCAGCTTTAGCTGCAGATGCTGCACAAAAGTACTGGGCGGATGTATACGCAGTTGTTTGTCAAGAAATAGTTCCAGCGTTGTTCATCTTTTGTTGACCAGTGAGCTTTAGACTAGAGGCTAGCTGTTTCCCCCTGCCTCCAGTCTTTATGCTAAGCTAAGCTAACCCCGTCCTGACCACTAAATATTTCCCATAAACATGGAGCTACTCCTTCACACGGTGCTGGATGTGAAGTCGTCATGTGAGGACTTTAAACCAGCTGGAACAGGAAGCAGTGATTTTTTCCTTCAGTGTGCAGAAACACAGAGTTCAGTGTTGAACAGACCGACTGCTGCAGGAAGGAGATTATTTCATCAGAGCAGATAAATAACTGGGCAGGAGCATCATTAAAAAGTCATCAGCCAGCAGACAGAGAGTGTGTTCAGTTATCAGCCAAACAGATGTGACTATTGTGCTCCATTAATGAGGGTTTATAAGAATAATTACAGCAGAATGAGAGTTTTACTTTTCCATCAGAGACAGAAGCACAACACACTGGTTTTATATTCCAGGAAAAACAGCAGATATCTCAACGACCAGCGGTCGGATTAACATGAATCTCAGCTGTAGATGTTCCTCATTTAGCGCCACCGTCAGGTCTAACTGTCCGGCTCTTTAACTACGTTGAACTGAGTGAATTTATTTTATCCATAGCTGAGATGAAGTGAAATTTTGAGAGGATGAGATGAAAACACGAGACTTTCTGACAGAAAATAATCAGAGATGTTATTTTAGATATAGATTTTCTGTAGAATACCAACAGAAATTCTGTGTAGAGGATATTTACTACTATATTTACTTAACATTTTCAGGATTTCTGCTTTGAAACTTCTAATTATGTTGTCAGAAATCCTAGTCGTGCTTCCACGACTGGAGGGAAGTAAAAGGGAGAATTAAATTACAGTGAAATTAAGATGGTGATAAAAAGTAACATGAAAGAAATAGAAATGAAACGGCTTCAACATTTAAACTAAATGATGTCTGAATATATATTCTGTGTGTCTTAATATTTGGGTTTTCAAAGAAGGTCATCTTTGAGCTCGCTTATATCTTCACAACTATTGTGTTTTCAGTTTATTGTGACAATAAAGAGGTCAAGATTAAATTGATTAAAAATGAAATGCAGTTCGGTGTGGACATAAACAGCATCGTAGCATCGGTTGTAATCACTGTCACTTATTTATTCCCAATTCAGAATGTAGACCATTTCACAGTAAACACAAACACTCCAGATGTGTCCCACTTTATTTCCTGTTGCAGTGTATGTGAACAACATCAGCAATACTTCCATTAGTACTTCCTTGTAGTATACTGTGCACACTATGTACTTATGTGTACCTATGTACCACGGACATCACGCCGTATCGGCAGTAATTCAATTCAGACGGATAAATTAACCAAATAATGGCATCTATCTGACTCCAGTCTAGTGGTACTTAAAAAGCACATGTAAATATGTATATGTATATACATATATATACACATATATACAGTATATATATAATTCAATTTGTATAGTTCGGCATTTCAAACGCAACCGCTGCAGCTTCCTCGTCCGCCATTTTCACAAGTTTGAAACAGGTTGGTGGCCCCTCCCCTTTCGCTACACAGCAAAGATGGCGACCGTTGAGGGTGAGACGTGTCCGGCGTTCCACACTCAACGTTTTGAGTACAACATCCGGGTACTTCCAGTGTGAACGCACGTATGCACTCAAAATATCAAGTTTAAGTACGGAAGTATGCGGATTGAGACACAGCTTAAACATAATGGTGCCTCCAGATGTGTTCACCAGTAGAGTCCATATCAACGCCCCCCTCATGTCGTATTCACAACCTCGTCAGTGGAAAGTTTCTGAAAGCTCCGAGTTTACAACATGTGACGTGTTTGTTTGTTTGCACAAGATGTTAACTTCCTGTGGCACACAGTGCATCATACAGTCTGTCTGTAATCTGACGCAAAAGTTAAATGTTTTTCAACGTAGATTATGGACCAAACGTAACGGAGGAGTTTCGCAAACAGATCACAGAGGTTCCCATAGGAATGAATGAACTTCCTGTTGACTGGCACACGTACACAGAGCGACGTGGAAACGAGGCGTTGAAGCTCGTTATTTATCTGCTCAGACTGACTGTTCATGTTGTCGTTTGTTATTTTATAAAGCTCACCAGCAGTCTGATAACCAGAGGTGATGTTACAGTCAGTGGACTGAATGAAATGAAGGAAGTGAATATAGTGAATGGAGAACGGCTTCGTGTGAGTCCAACAGGGATTACTGCAGATTTACCTTCACATAGCATTAACCCAGAGAGGGATGATGGAGGGATGATGGAGGGATGATGGAGGGATGATGGATGGCTGGGTGATGTTTGCTGCAGCAGATGAAGGATTTAGCTTTTTATTTTCATGTTTTTACTCAGATTATGTCTTTTTCCCGTCTCTACCTGTCCACTCCCAGTAATCCTATAAATCTGCCTCTCTGTTTCTCTCCGTCACATCATGCTGATGATAAATCAGAAACACGGCCACGGCCACGGCCACGGCCACGGCGTGTTCATGGTGATGAAGGAAGATGTCACCAGTGACACAGTGAGGTTCACTGATTAATGGAGCTCTGTACATACAGATTAAACCAGGTTTGAACTGGTTTTAATCTGGTCTAACCTGGTGTCTGTTCATTTTATTTTTAGTTCTGTTTTTTACTACTAAATGGCTTTGTTTCTGATTTTTTATGGGTTAAAAAATATGTTTTTTAGTCTTTTTGCTGCCTTCAATGGGAGGAATTTGATTTGTGATGTAAACACAGTTTTGATGTTGTGATAACGAGACCTTAAACCTGCATCTAAACCTCGTAGTAAACCCTCCGTATCCTCGTCCCTCTGCAGGAGATGTGGTGGACATCTACCAGAGGGAGTTCCTGGCGTTGAGGGAGCGCCTCCACTCGGCGGAGCAGGAGAACCTGCGGCGCTCCAAAGAGCTGAACCTGGTCCTGGAGGAGATTAAGAGGGCCATCGCTGAGAAACAGGCGCTGAGAGACATCAACCGCACCTGGAGCAGCCTCTCCGGTCAGTAACCTGCTAATCTAATCTAACCTGGTCTAATCTAGTCCCACCTGGAGCAGCCTCTCTGGTCAGTAACCTGCTAATCTAATCTAACCTGGTCTAATCTAGTCCCACCTGGAGCAGCCTCTCCGGTCAGTAACCTGCTAATCTAATCTAACCTGGTCTAATCTAGTCCCACCTGGAGCAGCCTCTCCAGTCAGTAACCTGCTAATCTAATCTAACCTGGTCTAATCTAGTCCCACCTGGAGCAGCCTCTCCGGTCAGTAACCTGCTAATCTAATCTAACCTGGTCTAATCTAGTCCCACCTGGAGCAGCCTCTCCGGTCAGTAACCTGTTAATCTAATCTAACCTGGTCTAATTTAATCTAACCTGGTCTAATCTAATCTAACCTGGTCTAATCTAGTCTCACCTGGTCTAATCTAGTCCCACCTGGTCTAATCTAGTCCCACCTGGAGCAGCCTCTCCGGTCAGTAACCTGGTAATCTATTCTAACCTGGTCTAATCTAGTCTCACCTGGTCTAATCTAGTCCCACCTGGAGCAGCCTCTCTGTTCAGTAACCTGGTAATCTAATATAACCTGGTCTAATCTAATCTAACCTGGTCTAATCTAGTCCCACCTGGAGCAGCCTCTCCGGTCAATCAGCAGCAGATTACTGAGTTTCTGTTCACCAAGCTAACCTGGTAATCTAATCTAACCCGTTCTAATCTAATTTAAACTGGCCCAGTGTGCTATAATCTGGTTTTAATTTAGTCTCACCTGGTCTAATCTAGTCTCACCTAGTCCAACCTGGTCCCACCTGGTCCAACTTGGTCTCTCCTGGTCCAACGTCCCTGTCTATCTAGTCTAATTTAGTCTCACCTGGTCTAATCTAGTCTCACCTGGTCGCACCTGGTCCAACCTGGTCTCACCTGGTCCGATGTCACTGTCTACGTGGTCTAATCTAGTCTCACCTAGTCCAACCTGGTCCCACCTGGTCTCACTTGGTCTTTTTTATCCTGGATTCAGAGGAGACGAGGCTGGATTTAACCTGGTCTAATTTAGTCTAATCTAGTCCAACCTGGTTTCACCTGGTCTCACCTGGTTTCCCCTGGTCTCACCTGGTCTCACTTGGTCTAATCCAGTCCCACCTGGTCTCACCTGGTCTCACCTGGTCTCACCTGGTCTTGTTTTGTCCTGTCTTCAGAGGAGACGAGGCTGAAGTTGTGGAACGTGAGCAGCAGTAAAAACGTCCTGCAGCTTCCCTCCATCTTCCATCATCTTCCTCACCTGCTGAACCGAGAGGACAGCCTGCAGCCGGCGGTACACCTGGGACAGGGACGCACCGGAGGTAAAAACAAACACACACACACACACACACACACACACACACACACACACACACCAACATTAAAACAATAAAACATGAGTCACATGATGGACTCATCTATTCAACAACAACACACACACACACACACCTCCGCTCCCAGCCCCGGGGCTCCTGACAGGATCAGCAGCCCAGGCACAGTGCACCTTCCCTGGGGAGACAGCCCTCCGAGGCCCCCTGATACACTCCACCTGCCCTGGAGAGTAAAACACACCGCTACGACCAAACCGGGCTGGACCAAGGTCACCGTCTGTGTGTGTATGTGTGTGTGTGTGTGTGTGTGTGTGTGTGTGTGTGTGTGCGTGTGCGTGCGTGTGCGTGTGTGTGTCAACTCTAATTTATTTATAAAGCATTTTTTCTGCTTACTAAAACATTTCCTGACAAGCCTGTTTTTACACAGAGGACATAAATACAGATAAAACCAGAGAGAACAAACACAACACAATGTAAGATAATAGTGTGTGTGTGTGTGTGTGTGTGTGTGTGTCTGTCAGATGTATTTATGATGCACTCTGGGTAAAACAGGTTAGTCGGACAGGAAGTGCTTTATGCTGCTGCAAAGGACACAGAGATAAAAAAACAAGAGAGGAAACACAGAAGAAGAAATATATATATATATATATTAATATATATTTATCTGTGTGTGTGTGTGTGTGTGTGTGTGTGTGCAGTCTCCATAGTGATGGGGGTTCCCAGTGTGAAGAGGGAGGTCCACTCCTACCTGACCGACACACTCACCTCTCTGATGTCAGAGCTCAGTCCCGCCGAGAAAGAGGACTGCGTCATCGTCGTCTTCATCGCCGAGGTCAGTGTGTGTGTGTGTGTGTGTGTGTGTGTGTGTGTGTGTGTGTGTGTGTGCAGTAACAGTGATGAAGGTCACACACTTTGAGCTGTTCTTGTATTCAGAGCTGCAGCTTCTCATCTGTTATTTGAACCTCTGAAACTTTATTTATCTGACTGTCTCACTGGTTTCATTAAATCTCACGTGCTTCCTGTCTGTGGCTCTCAGCCCGTTTGGTTTCTACTTTATACTTTAGTTTCACATTTAAAAAAGACTCAGTAATTTCCTAAACCTGCTGATCACTGGGGATGTGACGGATGTGACCGCTCCGACTATTAGCAACCCTTTCTCTCCGTCTCTGAAACGCTTCTCCGATATTGCCCGACTCTCTTTCTGACTGACTTTACTGAAGGATAGTTAACTATAGACATCCACAGATTTATACGCTCTCAATTTATCTTTCCAGCGCTGCCGTTGGCCACCAGCCCGCTGGTTGGACGCAAGGCTATTTAGCTAGCTTAGCTCGCTAATTCCACCACGCTGTCATGAAACACAGAAAATGAGGTGAACAAAGTCGTCCCTCATCTGGTGATAGCACGGTGCTTTCCTCCTGCAGTCGTCTCCAGCGGCGTAGGGGTCGGCTAATCTGGTTAGTATTTTACAAATTAGAGTTTTTTTGCCAACAATAGTTGTTGAACCTGATGCAGCGCTAACTGAAGCACATGAACACGCCTCCCGGCTGCAGGAACATGTCCTTATTGTGACCAGCCGTCTCAACCCTGTCCTTCTTCACCTGCAGCCCACCTGCCTGTGTTTGGTGTCGTTTAAATAAAGTTTAAACAGACAGTAGATGTTCAGGTAGCAGCTCTGATCTCAGACCTGTTCCTGTGTTGTGGGTCTGCAGGAGGCCTCGGTGGTTTTGTGTTTCCCCGCTGCGTTACGTCACATGTTCTTCTGCTCTCTCAGCAGCGCGACGCGCTTCAGTCATGTAAAATTCATGCTACAGAACACGTCTCTCCACTTTAAAAGCTTTAAGTGGTTTCGCCGCTCGCCGTCCGTCTGCAGAAACGAACCCTGCTGAGACGCCGTGTGATGAGTTCACTCTGAAACATGAACATCCGACACGAGCCCAGCTCCGGTTTAACTCCGGTCTGAAGCCATCAGAGAGGAAATAAACACACATTTAAAACTGTGTCTGAGATGAAAACAAAACACCCAGAGGGGATTTTAAATATTATATCAGCGAGAAGAGAAAGATACCAGGATGACAAACGGAGACAGAAATGAAAACAAACAGCAGCAGAACGAGGAGGGAACGGCGGAATAAAGGCTGTTTCAGACTCCCGGGAAGCTTTAGAGGAGGAAACATCTTATTTTTTAGTTTTCAAATGGTCAAAGAGACTCAGACTCAGTAAATATTAACAGTAAAGACTGCGAAGCTTCATCAGCGAGCAGCTCAGAACGCCGTCTGCTCCTCGTTAACACCGAGCTCTGTGGTAAGCTCCACCCAGCTGGCACCTCCAGGACGCCAAAACAAACCACACACCATCCAAACCCGTGTGTGTGTGTGTGTGTGTGTGTGTGTGTGTGTGTGTGATCTCACAGCGACCTGCGGAGCCACATGATCGGGTCCCTGAAGGGAACCCCATCTGGGCCCTGATTGGCCGAGCGGGAGGCTGAACTCTGATGTCATCGATTGCTCAAGTTGTTGTTGATGTTCGAGTGGGAACAAAAATATTCAGATGATCTCAGTCGGTGTGTGTGTGTGTGTGTGTGTGTGTGTGTGTGTGTGTGTGTGCGTGCGTGCGTGTGGGTGTGTATGGGTGTGTGTGTGTGTGTGTGGTAATGAACGCCATAAGTTTGGCGATGAGAGAAAACATGTTGCCGGGGAAACAAGCAACAAATCAGGGCTCAGGAAGCAGAGTCTGCCCTGACTGAGATGACTGGGGTGGACAAAATAATAGAAACACCTGTCAGTATAACAACTAACTACTACGTCCTCCAGAAGAGAAGATGGTGGTTTGGGTACAAATAAGCATGTCTGTAAAGGGGAGACTCGTGGGTACCCATAGAACCCATTATATTATAATGGGTATATTTTTCAGACTTTTTTGGACATGTTTTGACTTTCGAAATCTTTTCGAATTTTTTTTTGACATTTTTTAAACCTTTTTTTCGAACATCTTTCAGGCGTTTTTCAGACTTTTTTTCCCTCTAGCTTTCAAACTGAGCCGATACAACCTAAAAATCACAAGTTGTGTTAATGCGTTAAAGAAATGAATGGCATTAAAATGAATTTAACGCATTACTATCACAATAACTTTGACACATATCTATTTATACTTCTGCATATAAACATGTGTACAATAAAGAGAGTATAAAGAAGAAGTGGTCCGGTCCCGGCCCGTCCTGGCCCGTCCCGGTGGTCCGCTGGCTAAACAGAATAAAGTGTTAAATATATATAAAGGATGTATAACGTCGTCCTCTGTGTGTGTCTCTGTGTCTTCAGGCTGACCAGCAGTACGCCACCAGTGTAGCAGACAACCTGAAGCGCCTGTAAGTCCACCTGCATGATGGGATGCCGTTGCTACAGCACCAGGCCTGATGGGGGGGGGTGTGGGGGGCGCGTGTGTGTGTTGTGTTTGATGTCGGCTCATACGCGGCGGTTCTTTGATCGCTGCTGTGTGTGAACAGCTGTGTGTGTCTTTGTTCACCGCGTGAAGTCAGAGGATAGCATGTTAGAGCATGATTCATATGTATCACATACACACACACACACACACTCACACACACACACACACACACACAGTGATGATGTCAGCAGCAGGAACATTTTTGTAAAATCCTTTTTTTTCCTTTCCTTCACTACATCCTCATTTCCTTTCCTTAATCCTGCTTTCCTTCTTCTTCTTTCCACTGGGTGTATATCCTTCCTCTCTTCCCTTCTCTCTCTTTCATCCTACCTTCCTTTCCTACCTCCTCCTCTGTATGTCCTCCTTTCCTTCTCTCTCATCCTTCTTTTCTTTCCTACCTCCTCCTCTCTATGTCCTTCTTTCCTTCTCTACCTCCTCCTTCCCTTCCCTCTCTCCTCCTTCTCTTACTGTCATCCCTCTCCTCTTCTTTACCTCCTCGTCTCCTTCTCTCTGTTTTAGATCTATCAGTCTTGAATAAAAAGGTTCCTTCTCTGTCTTCATGTGATCACAGTGAACTTCATGATGTCATCTGTCTGTTTCTCTCACTTTGAACTAACTTTATTGAAGACATTGTGTAATATGTTGTAATATTATTTAATATAATAATAATAATACTCTCTCTCCGTGTGTGTGTCAGTTTTCCAGCAGAGATTCAGGCGGGTCTGTTGGAGGTCGTCTCTCCGTCCGTCCATTTCTACCCCGACTTCTCTCGACTCCGAGAGTCCTTTGGAGACCCGAAGGAGAGAGTCAGGTCTGTTTGTGTGTGTGTGTGTGTGTGTGTGTGTGTGTTAAACCGCTCCCCAGGCGTCTGTCAGCCTGTCATGGCTAATTCATGAAGCTCTGAACCTCACTGAGCTGCTAACTATACACACACACGCTTAAACTGGTTCTCTCACCTCGTCGTCTCCTTGTCTCCTCGACTCCTTGTCTCCTTGACATCCTAAAAGGAAACACACACTCTCTCTCAGTCAGTGTGCAGATGGAAATGACATCATTTTAGTTAATAAACCGCTGCTCTGCCCCTTTGGCCCTGTTACCGTGGTAACACAGGAGAGACAGAGGGGAGGAGGTGAGGGAAGGTAGAGGAGGAGTAAAGTAACAGGGAGGAAGACGAGGGAGGAAGAGGGAGAAGCAGACAGGTCATAGGGGGAGGATAAAGACAAAGAGTAAAGAAGAAAAGAAACAAAACTTTTTTTTTGACAACAGCAGCTGCTGCCATTTTGGACTGAAAACGCTTATTATATTTATAATATTTTATTGTTCAACACAGGACATTTCAGTAGAATATGACAATAGAATAGAAATCATTTTGTTTTACTTTTATACGGCACTTTTGTAGGCGGACGTTTTACTGGCGTCTGGTGGGTCGCATTCAGTCCAAAATGGTGGAAGCCTAGCTCTGCTGCTGGGCGCTGATGTTGCGATGGAACAAACTATTGACTTTCACTTCTTAGCGATATTCGATCTTTGGTACACTCTGGACACGCCAGGATTTAAAATGGAGAACTTTTGCATTGAAATGACTCTGACTGAACTAAATCTCTTTTGTTATCATAAACACAATAATATAACAAACTGTCAGCCGAATAAAACACACCGATAGATGAATAGATTTTTGCCACCATTTTGCAACAACATGGCTCTTGAATGCAACACTCCTCCACTCCTGACGCTGCTCACGACTGCGTTATAATTCACCGATAACGTACCTTTGACGATAAATAAAGTTGTCTTAATGTCGGCTGTGATGGATCGTTTATCTGCAGCTGTTTTAAACTTCTACAGATTGATTTTTATCCACATAAAGTGAAACCAACAGCCGTCTGGAAGGAAGGAAATCCATCCGACGACTGACTTTAAGAGTCGATGATTTGTAGTAAAACGGGTTTAAATATGTGGAACTTGTCTGGTCTTTAAACGCCATTACAGACTGAGTTAACGGGAGACGGACAGATGTCGGCGGTGATTAACTCTGTTTAACACTGTTTGTATGCAAACAGCAGGAGGAGGAGAACATTAAGAGTTTCCTCTCTGGACGCTGATGTTCTCACTGAGGAGACGGAGGAGCGTTAAAGAGTCGAGGCCTCGAATACTAAACACCGTTTAAACACTCTTCACCTCATCGTCTTCTATTCAGTCTCAAGTACTTTTACTCAAGTACTGTACTGATATATACGACGTTGTGGCACTTTTACTGTACTTGAGTATTTGCATGTAATGTTACTTTATACTTCTACATTCATAATATTTTTTAGATTTAGATTTTACATTAAAAAAACACGTTTTTAAAATGCATTGTTTAAGATCAGTGGTGGAAGAAGTATTTAAATGTAATAACACAGTTTAAAAATACTCCGCTACAAGTATAAGTACTGCATTCAAAACGTTAAGTATTATCAGCAAAATGTACTTTAAGTGTGAAAAGTACTCGCTAATACTGATGCTGCAATGCATAATTAGCGTTTTGCTGTTTACATGCTCAATCTACTCTAGTTACTCTTTAAGTACAGTATTTGAGTAAAGTACTTAGTTACTTTCCACCACTGTTTATGTTTTATAATTTACTTGTACTTTTATTTTCGGTAAATTTAATATCAGAAAATTATTTTTACTACTTAAGTACAGTAAATATCAGACTTTGTTCAAGTGATATTCTAATAGGTGACTTTAACTTCTACTGAAGTGGTTAGATATGAGTACTTTTACTCGAGTATGGCCTTCAGGTACCACTACTATGAACTGTTGTATGAGGTTACAGGATGTTTTGAGTTCATAAACTGAGACCTTGTGACTCAAACATGAACTTTGATTTGAACTTTAACTTTAAAGACGTGTAGTGACACCGCTGATGAAACATTAGAAGTCATTTTTAGACTTTGGAGTCCCACTATGATCAGAGGAATATGCCTTTTTATTTTAAAAACACTGGTTGTTGTTGTTGTGTGTCAGCTGACGTTACAGCGTCCCGTCGACCGCCGCAGGGTCAGAGACAAGGCTGCTTCTGTGTTAACTTTACTGTTTCTCTATAAAAAGAGGATTGTTTTTAGACCTCAGCGGGATTATAAAAAGCCTATTGACTCCCTGTAGTAAAAACACTTTGGATAAACTGCTGTGTGTGGAGATGAGTGGAGGCTGCTGGAGGAGGGAGGAGGGCTCATTTATTTATGGCACAATAAAGGGAAAGAGAGGACGGAGGGGTGGAGGACGGAGGGGTGGAGGAAGGGAGAGGACGGAGGGGTGGAGGACGGAGGGGTGGAGGAAGGGGGAGGACGGAGGGGTGGAGGACGGAGGGGTGGAGGACAGAGGGGTGGAGGAAGGGAGAGGACGGAGGGGTGGAGGGGTGGAGGGCGGAGGGGTGGAGGAAGGGGGTTTCTGGTCCGCAGGGCTGAAGGAGTCGGACGCCATGTGTTCATCACATGCTACATAAACCTCCACAAAGAGCTGTTTCTGATACTCTCTACATGTTTAAAGGGTCAGACGTTCACATCAGAGGCTGCTGCTCACTTTGACATAACTTAGCTTAGCTTAGCTTAGCTTAGCTTTGATAATCAGACCAAAAACTACTGCTACTGGGTTAGTCTTTGTGCTACTGGGTTAGTCTTTGTGCTACTGGGTTAGTCTTTGTGTTACTGGGTTAGTCTTTGTGTTACTGGGTTAGTCTTTATGCTACTGGGTTAGTCTTTGTGCTACTGGGTTAGTCTTTGTGTTAATTGGTTAGTCTTTGTGCTACTGGGTTAGTCTTTGTGCTACTGGGTTAGTCTTTGTGCTACTGGGTTAGTCTTTGTGTTACTGGGTTAGTCTTTGTGCTACTGGGTTAGTCTTTGTGTTACTGGGTTAGTCTTTGTGCTACTGGGTTAGTCTTGGTGCTACTGGGTTAGTCTTTGTGTTACTGGGTTAGTCTTTGTGCTACTGGGTTAGTCTTTGTGCTACTGGGTTAGTCTTTGTGTTACTGGGTTAGTCTTTGTGCTACTGGGTTAGTCTTGGTGCTACTGGGTTAGTCTTTGTGTTACTGGGTTAGCCTTTAATAATTCTCAATAATTTATCGGTTATAGGTCTGATATATATATACATGTATGTATTTATATTTATATATATATATATATAAAATAAAAAGTTTAAAACTATTGAGATATTATTTATAAGCCATGTCAGCCAGCTCTGTGAGAGGGATTATTTTTATGAGTCTATACATTGTTTTTTAGGAAAATCACACTCATTCTCCTCCTCTTCTCTCCTCCTCCTCTTCCTCAGGTGGAGGACGAAGCAGAACCTGGACTACTGTTACCTGATGATGTACGCTCAGTCTAAAGGAACTTACTACGTCCAGGTAGGAGAGAAAACCCTGTCACAATAAAAGCTTTCCGGCGGCTAAAAGGACGTAATAAATCCTCTTTTAATGTGAAACATCGGCAGGAAGTGTTCATTGAGTTTAACAGAAAAACAGTTAAAGTAAAAGCACCTGAATTAGTGATTAGTGTTTCAACATATGTCTAAAAAGAAAAAAGACGTGATTACGTTCAAGTGGCGGCGCCCCCTAGAGGTCTTAGGTCGTAGGAATCATGACTCTTGTCTGTCAGGAGCAAAAGAGGAAGTCAGGTGATTTTATAGAAACAATAAACAACAGACTTTTAAATAAAGATTAAATATTAGTGTAAAATTAGTTAATTCATGTCAGTATAAATCACTCCCATAAATATTATCGAACATGTGACCTCGGTGTTCTCAGCGCTACGACCCTGACCTGACAGCGTGTACGATACGAACCTCTCACCATATGAATAAATAGATAAACAACATGATGATGAAGTCGGCGGTTCCACCTGATGTCACTGTACTGACTAATAAATCATTCAAATAAAAACTGTCTCTGATGTAATCCTCCTCCTGCTGCTGCTGGAGGAACGAGGCTGATGAAACTGTTGCATTGTGGGTAGAGTGACGGGGACGTTAATGGTGGTGTCTCTGTGGCTTCATCACACGAGTCTTTGTTCCCTTTAAAGATGAAAAGCAGAAGAAACAGACGGCGGACTCAGAGAGAAACTCTGTGGATCAGGTGTTGAACTGAGTTCACCTGTTGAAGGTTAATAAAGACAGAAATCTCTCACATGATGACAGATTATATTCACCTTCCAAATAAAAATATGATCTGAGAGAGAGAGAATATAAAACATCACAGCTTTAATCAGCTCCTCTTCCTCTACCATCATCACCATCACGGCATTATGCTCTCATAAACAGAGACATCACATTTCAATCTCACTATATTCTTACCAATAACAAAATAATAGCCAAATATTAAAATTAAAATAAGATAAATTAGCTTTGTGTCAGTTTTTATTTTAAATGTGTTCAAATGTGTTAAATATCCAAACATTATTTGTTATGTATCCAAAACGAATTAGTAAAATATCCAAATATTATTAGTAAAATATCCAAATAATATTAGTAAAATATCCAAATATTATAAGTAAAATATCCAAAAAGTATTAGTAAAATATCTAAATATTATTAGTAAAATATCCAAAAAGTATTAGTAAAATATCCAAAAATTATTAGTAAAATATCTAAATATTACTCGTAAAATATCCAAATATTATTAGTAAAATATCCAAAAATTGTTAGTAAAATATCCAAAACTAATAAATAAAATATCTGAAAAACTGTGTTAAATATCTGAAAATTATTCCAAAACTATACAAAAAAGAATTTGTTAAATATCTGGAAAATTATTAGTAAAATAGTCAAAAAATATTAGTAAAATATGCAAAAAGAATTAGTAAAATATCTGGAAAAACATGTTTTAAATATTCAAAAACTATTTGTAAAATATCCACAAAGAATTAGTAAAACATCTGAAAAATATGTTTTAAATATTAAGAAAATATTTGTAAAATATCCAAAAATAATTAGTAAAATATCTGAAAAGAAATTGTTTAATATCTGATAATTATTTGTAAATTATCCAAAAAAAATTGTAAAATATCTGAAAAATATCTCATATTTCCTTTTCTGTAAAAATGCTCAAAGCCTGATTCATTAACTTTCCTTTAAATTCTAACAGAAATCTACAAAACAACGAACAGTGGTGTCTGGTGCAGGTTTTTAAAAAGGAAAATGGCAAAAACATATTGAACCAATCAGTGACGAGATTAAAAAATGAATCCAGACAGGTGATGTCATTAGTGGGCGTGGCCTCTGATGACTTCTGGAGATAAAAATAAACTCTTGAATTCAGCGTTTTCTCAGCTTCACAGTTCCAGGAAGGTTTTCAGTGATTCTCTGTCTGGATGTGTGACTCTTAATGTGAAGGCCTGCTGTGATCTGCAGCTGAACGCCGTTCTCCTCGCCGTCGTCTCTGCTGGAGCTTCAGATGCTCCCACGCCGAGCGTTTTGACAGGAGCACAGCGCCAGACTCCATGTTCTGACACCTAAACTCCCTCTGAACTCTGCACAGTTCTTCCTCGGTGGTGTGTAGTGATGGGAGGAGGAGGGGAGGAGGAGGTGATTACTCCATATCGACTCCCCGTGACAATAGTGGAGGATGCAAATGTCTGTCAGGAAGCTGGATAACTTTGGTTCCTTAAATAATTAATTAACTAACGAATCCTCGATGATGGAAAACTATCACTAACTGATCACTAACTGGACGCCGCTTGTGATTTTTCCCAGGAATGTCGCCAAAGACGCCCAGTTCATAATACTGCAAATTATTAGTAGAATATATGAAAATGATCAGTAAAATAACCGAAAATGATTAGTAAAATATCTCAAAATGATTAATAAAATATCCAAAAATTATTAGTAAAATATCCAAAAAGAATTAGTAAAATATCAAAAATGTATTAGTAAAATATTATTATTTAATACAAACTTAAAACTACTGAAAAAGAATCAACTCTGTAAACTACAACCGCTCAGACTCACTATACTACCGCAGGTTGAGCTGAGGCAGGAACCCTAACTCCCTTATGTCGTGTTTTCTACAGGGTTTTGTGAGACTGTGGGTGATGTTGATGGTGGTGATGGTAGGGAGGTGGTGGTGATGATGGTGGTGGTGATGGTGATGATGGTGATGATGGTTATGATATCCTGAAAGAAAATATTGTCCATTTTAAAGTTAAATGCATCAATCTGGAGCACTTTGAGAGCAAAATGAAGAGGATAGATCTATGAAGAGCTCTGTGTTCTAGTAAACAGTTTTGTGCTCTATTTCTATTCAACTACATCTCAGAGGTTCTACTTTTTACTCCACTGCACCTGTCTCTCTCTCTGTCTCTTTCTCTGTCTGTCTCTCTCTCTGTCTGTCTCTCTCTCTCTCTCTCTCTCTCTCTCTCTCTGTCTCTCTCTCCGTCTGTCTCTCTCAGCTGGAGGACGATATAGTCGCTCGTCCAAACTACTTCACCACCATGAAGAACTTTGCGTTGCAGCAGCCGTCGGAGGAGTGGATGATCCTGGAGTTCTCTCAGCTCGGCTTCATCGGTGAGTCAACCATCACATTAATAATAATAATCCATAACTCTATGAATGGGTTTCCTGCTGGTTGGACACCATCTTTGTCATTTGAGTGACAAGTGAAGGTGGCAACAGAGTCAGAGTGCTCTGGACTTCATGTGGACCTTTCAGCCAATGAGAGGAGAGTACGGTCTCCAGGTGTGAGGTATACATAAATGAGGACAGGTTTACTGTTGAGCTGTTTTTACTCATTTGTGCTCAGAATGAAGAGATCTACTGAGGATAAAGACCTATGTTAAAGTTCTCAAAGATCTCTTTTTGCGGCTCCTGTCGCGTTAAGTGTTTGAAGTTTCATCGTCTGTAGTGATCGCTCTTTTCTTTCTTTGTTCAGTCATAGTAATTGTTCACTTGCAACGCTGGCAGAGACCAGAAAGAACAGTATGTTGAAGGGTGAGTCTGTTGTTAGCTCCACCTGCCCTCTCTGGAGGACCAACCACTGCTGGGTGATGGAAAACTGTAACCAACTGGACGCCGCTTGTGATTTTTTCCGGGAATGTCGCCAGTTCGTGATACTGCAAATTATTAGTAAAATATCTGAAAATTATCAGTAAAATATCTGAAAAGTATTAATAAAATATTCTAATATTATTAGTAAAATATCCAAAAAATTAATAGTAAAATATTCAAAAATGGTCAAGAAAATATATAAAAAATATTAGTAAAATATCCAAAAATTATCAGTAAAATATCCGAAAAGTATTATTAGAATATCAGAAATTTATTAATAAATTATCTGAAAATGATTAGTAAAATATCTGAAAATTATCAGTAATATATCCAAAAAGTATTATTAAAATACCCCCCCAAAAATGTTAAATATCTGAAAAATGTTAATAATCCGGAAAATTATCAGTAAAATATCCGAAAAGTATTATTAAAATACCCCCCTAAAAAAATTTTAAATATCTGAAAAAATGTTAAATATCCGGAAAATTATTAGCAAAATATCAAAAAAATAATTAGTAAAATATCGGAAAAAAAGTTAAATATCTGGAAAAGTATTAGTAAAATATTCGAAAATGATCAGTAAAATATCTGGAAAAAATGTGTTAAGTGTCTGCAAAAGATTATTAGATTTTCTCTTCTGAAAAAATGCTCAATAAATCCTGAACTAATTAAATTTCCTCTAAATTAAACCAAAATCTGCAAACCAACAAACAGTGGTGTCTGGTGCAGGTTTTTAAAAAAGGAAAAAGACTAAAATATTTAACCAATCAGTGACGTTCAGCACTACAAACACCAACTGATAGACACTATTGATTTCCATCGTGTTAGCTCATAGATAGTGACTTACAGACATTTAATAATGAAAATCTTCCAGCTTGACCAGCTGGTTGTTTTCACATGCACAAAAAAACTTGAAAATTTGCAAAATACAGCTACAATGACTATATTAGATTCTGTCTTGACAGGCAGTGGAATAAGTTTAAAGGTAACAACCACAAGTTAAAAAAGGTCACGTTATGGCTCATGGGAAATTATTTGTATTTAAGTTTTCTGGATGTTTGACTTGGAGTCAGAGAATCAGGATGGCGCGGAGCCGCTGGAGCTGGAAACTAAACTGAGCTCCAGCAGATTAGTCGAAG
This sequence comes from Sebastes umbrosus, assembly GCF_015220745.1. Taxonomy (NCBI): domain Eukaryota; kingdom Metazoa; phylum Chordata; class Actinopteri; order Perciformes; family Sebastidae; genus Sebastes; species Sebastes umbrosus. The sequence continues at coordinate 1,755,108 of NC_051277.1, read as the reverse complement.
CGTCGGCCTCCGTCTGATCCGCTCTCTAATTATTCTGCCAAGGCTAATCAATGAGCGGCGTCCTCCTGGATCCAATCAGCCGACGCCGACATGTGGAACGCAGGAGTTACTCTCCTGGAAACACCAGCTGATCAAGTCAGATTTCTCCTCAGAACTATTTCCAGCTCTGACAGATGGAGTCCGGACCGGCGGGCAGAGAGACAGAAATCAGAACGGCCAGAGGTCCGATCGGCCAAACATTTCTTATTGATTAGATATTTCTGATCTGGAACAGCTGAAACCAAGACATGTGTCTCTGACGGGAAACTTTACTTCCAATATAGCAGACATCTGCGTCTGAAGATTCACAGTCGATAAACTTCCTGAAAAACCTGGTAAATAGAGCTGCAACGATCAATCCATCAACAGGAAATTAATCAACAACTATTTTAATAATCGATCATTTTGAGTAGTCTTTATACCTCCGCGACAACGTGGTGTCCGTCCTTCCGTCCGTCTATCTGTCCCTCCGTCTTTCAGTCCTTCTTCGTTAAAGGCTTTCACAGTCTCTAAGATTTGTTGGCTCAACCTGGAGAAGGAGAGTCTCAACATAAAGCTCACAGAGACCAGAACCGACCTGTTGAGGACGGCAGATGTACTCCGACAGATCGAAGAAGCCTGGCAGGCCAAATACAAGGCTCTGGAGGACAAGTACACGGAGAAAGACCAGACCTTGAAGACCAAAGTTGAACAGATGGAGAACGTCAACAAAGACCTGATGGAAAGCAAACAGAGACTGAATACCACAGTCCAACACATGGAGGTTGAGAGGAAGCTTTTTTTTTTTTGTTTGTTTTTTTTTGTTTTTTTTTTGTTTTGTTTTTTTGTTTTTGTTTTTTTTTTGTTTTTTTTGGGAGCATTTTTCCAATTTATTGAGAGGACAGTGGATAGAGTCTTGGAAAGGGGGGAGAGAGAGAGTGGATGCGGAAAGGGCCACAGGCCAGATTCGAACCTGGGCCGCCGCGGCCAGGACCAAGCCTTGAAGAAGAGATGGAGCAGGAAGCTGTAGTGTTACAGGAAGAGATGGAGCAGGAAGCTGTAGTGTTACAGGAAGAGATGGAGCAGGAAGCTGTGGTGTTACAGGAAGAGACGGAGCAGGAAGCTGTAGTGTTACAGGAAGAGATGGAGCAGGAAGCTGTGGTGTTACAGGAAGAGATGGAGCAGGAAGCTGTAGTGTTACAGGAAGAGATGGAGCAGGAAGCTGTAGTGTTACAGGAAGAGATGGAGCAGAAAGCTGTGGTGTTACAGGAAGAGATGGAGCAGGAAGCTGTGGTGTTACAGGAAGCACAGCAGGAAGCTGTGGTGTTACAGGAAGAGACGGAGCAGGAAGCTGTGGTGTTACAGGAAGAGATGGAGCAGGAAGCTGTGGTGTTACAGGAAGAGACGGAGCAGGAAGCTGTGGTGTTACAGGAAGAGATGGAGCAGGAAGCTGTGGTGTTACAGGAAGAGATGGAGCAGGAAGCTGTGGTGTTACAGGAAGAGATGGAGCAGGAAGCTGTAGTGTTACAGGAAGAGATGGAGCAGAAAGCTGTGGTGTTACAGGAAGAGATGGAGCAGGAAGCTGTGGTGTTACAGGAAGAGATGGAGCAGGAAGCTGTGGTGTTACAGGAAGAGATGGAGCAGGAAGCTGTAGTGTTACAGGAAGAGATGGAGCAGGAAGCTGTGGTGTTACAGGAAGAGATGGAGCAGGAAGCTGTAGTGTTACAGGAAGCACAGCAGGAAGAGGTAGTGGGAGAAAAGGAGGTGGAGAAGAAGGAGAAAAGAAGAAGAGTGACTGTGACAATTGAGCTCTTGTTGGAGAAGAGTAGCTCCCTCTTCCTCCCCCCTTCACCTCCCTCCTCATCTACCTCACCTTCCTGTCTCAACCGCCCCCTCACCCCCATCACCCATCATCATTAAGAAAACTTCAATCTATCATATTTCAGTAAGGGGTTTCTCCTGGTGTTCAGGTTTCTCCAACAAAATATATATTAAAATAAATAAAATAAAACTTAATTAAAAATAAAATAAACAGTCAAATAAAATGTCAATACGTCTGCCTCTCTGAATAAATGTATACAGTATAAATACAACTATATGACATTATGGTGGCTATAAAGTAGAAGTACTGGTATCTGTTTAAGTTGTGATTTCAACAACACTGAAGCTGATCAGTAAAAGGATTAATGTTACGTAATTAAAGATGCTCCAGATAGTGTTTTAGACGCTGGTTAACAACATGAGACGGTTCTGTAATAAACAATGATATTTTGCAGTAAAAACCATGTGACCTTCATGACTGACGGGCTCATGATGAAATGCATATGACAAATAAACTTGAAACTTGAAACTTGATTATTCACTTTTGCCTTGTTTTAATAAAAACAAACACTAATTCTTCTGTTTCCAGTTTCTCAAATGTGAATATTTGCTGGTTTTCGTTGTCGTCTGTGACAGTAAACTGATAACATTTGTTAATTTATTAGTAATAATGTTGAGGTTTGGACTTTTGGTTCTTTTTTCACTTATTTTTCAGACATTTTTCACATATTTTATTAATACTTTTTTGATTTTTTTTCCATATTTTCAGATACTTTCAGACATTTTTCACAATTTTTTCATATGTTTTTCTAATGATTTTTGGAAACTTCAGATATTTTTTGGACATTTTTCACGATTTCTTTCATCTATTTTACTTACTTTTATTTTTTAATAATCTTGTCACATTTCCCTAAATATTTTTTCACTGATTTTTGGGAAATTGTTCACTAATTTTGTCACATATTTTTCTAATGTTTTTGGATATATTTCACATATTTTTAGGACATTTTTTTCACATATTTAATAATAATTTTCGGACACATATTTTCATATTCACATATTTAATGTATTAGTAATAATGCTGAGGTTTGGACTGTTGGTCGGACTAAACAAACATAGTGAAGGTGTCAGTTTGGGCTCTGGGTCACTGTGACGACATTTCTTACTATTTTCACTATTTTTGCAAACCAATCGATTAATGGAGAAAATAATCAGCAGATTAATCCATAATGAGAAAACGGCTTCGTCATGATTTCAGAGTGTAGAGCAGCGTATAATTAATCCTTTAATAAACTGCTTTAATCGTCTTATAAAACATGAGTTGTTTTGCAGTGATGAGATGAAAACATTATTAGTGATAACTGATCAGTGTGAACTCTCTCCGCCTCGTCTCTCTGCTCGAGGCGTCGCTTCCTCCATCAGAAGAAATTAAACATTTGAAGTGTGAATTATTGATTTGACTAACTGCAGCGGAGAAAACAATCAATTATGTCTTTATGTGTGTTATATGCTCTCCGCTGCTGAAACCCGCGGGAACGCTGATTTATTTTTAGAGGCTCAGCTGATTTAATTTGATTATTAAATAAATGTGACCAGAGCAGAAGATTTTTATAGCTGGAAAATAAGCTCCTATTTCAGTTGATTTGAAGAGAAACGCTCAGATGTGATTCTCCTGGTGTGTGAGGCTGATGAAACTGTTGCATTGTGGGTATCCTGACAGTGAAGTTAATGGAGGAGTGTGTGTTCGTCGCACGTTCTTTGTTCTTTATAAAGAGACAAACTGTGTCGGACAGCAAACGGTCCAACGTCCTCCAGATCAACTCAATATTAATATAATAATATTAATATTTAAATTGTATATTATTGTTTGATTTCAAGCAACGGGAGACTTGAGAGATTTACATTTTTTTAATCTTTGGCTGAAATTTCAGGTGTGTCAGATGATTATTTATAAACCAGAATCAGGTTTATTGACAAGTTTTCACATACAAGTTTTTAATGTATACATTTTACATATTTATATTTGCCTTGGTGTTTTTCTGTGCATACCGGTCAAAATAACATAATGAAAAATCTGATGAAAAATATCTGAAAATGATTATTAAAATATCTGAAAATGATTAGTAAAATATGTGAAAAAGTTCATGAGAAATATCTCAAAACTATCTCAGAATCTCTAAACATCAGATTTTATAAACTCTTCATATGTTTCATGTCTAAAAATACTTATTTTAATACTAAATACTCAAGTACTGTGCAAAAGTGCACTGCGAGCGGCGGCCTGCGAGCCGAGCGGCGGCTGCTTTAATAGATTCATCAGAGTGAAACTGACTCAGTGAGTTAAATCAGACGGAGAGCAGAGAGCTGCAGGGCCGTTCTCTAATTCAACTGTTCAGATCTGAGTTTCCATTTGCTAAGTTTAGCTTTCAGCCTCGTTCACGTCTGCAGGGTCTCGTTTCCTTTATTCATCCGGCCCTTCGGAGGCTGAAATGTCCAGACACATCAGGGTGGACCTGAAGGGGGCGGGAGAAGAGCTGAGCTCCATGTTGGACTTTTAATTCAGCCGGTCCAGTGAGACGCTCTGTTCAGTTCAGTTTGTGACCTTTAACCCCGGAGAAGGTTTCCCTCAGCTGCTCCACCAGATAAATGTGAAGACAGTACAGATTATTAAAGGTTATTTCAGACGCTTCCTGCAGTTAAAGTCCGTTAATGAAACTCTCCGAGTTCAATCATCACAACAAAACATCAACAACTGTGTTAGAAGAAGTATTCACATCCTTTACTTCAGTAAAAGTAACTAAACCACAGTGTAGAAATACTCCGTAACTAGTAAAAGTCCCGCAATTCTACTTGAGTAAAAGTATATAAGTATTATCAACTAAATGTATTACTGTAGTATCAAAAGTAAAGGTACTCACTATGCCAAGTTTCAGAGTGTTAATGAAAAATATCCCCCAAAAATCTGAAAATTATTAGTAAAATATGTGGAAAAACATGAAAAATGCCTGAAAATTGTTTTAAAATATCCAAAAAACGTATTATTAAAATATGTAAAAGAAAAGAGTGAAAAATGTCCGACAATTACTTAAAAAATATCCCAAAAATGTCCAAAAGTGACTAGTTCAATATGTAAAAGAAAAATACTTAGTACTGAACTGTAGAATCAGAAGTAAAAGTACTCACTATGCCAAGTTTCAGAGTGTTAATGAAAAATATCACAAAAATATCTGAAAATTATTAGTTAAATATGTAAAAGAAATACTGAACACTCCAAAACGTGTTTGAAAAATATCCCAAAAATGATTAGACAAATATGTAAAAAGATGAACTGAACTGTATGAATCAAAAGTAAAAATACTCACTATGCCAAGTTTCAGAGTGTTTGTGAAAAATAAAAAAAATAACCTAAAAAATGTCTGAAAATTATTTTTAAAAAAACCAAAAATGATTAGTTAAATATGTAAAAAACAATGACATAGTCCTGAACTGTAGTATCAACTGTAGAACTCACTTTGCCAAGTTTCAGAGTGTTTTACTGTACATGGAGCCTTCAAGGTCCCGAAAGATAATTGTTTTTTATTATTTGTACACAGTTTGTTATTATTGTATGCAACAGGATTTTACTGAATAGTTCTCTGTCATTTGTTGATTATCATTTATTATTATGATGTTTACGATTTTGTAAACAATTGACTAAATAACTAGTGACATAAAAATGAAAAGGTACTCTCTGTAAATCTTTGTTGTTCTACTTTATCAAACTCTTTTATTTATTGATTATGAGTTCATATTTGCTGCCAGTTTCACCACAAACATCACTGATGTGTTTGATCACTGTTCTGTAATCATATATATATACTGGAAAAACAAAGTTTGGAAACTTGTGTTTGATGAATTATTTCTCTGTTGTTACAGTGCTAATGGTCATTGTATTTTACATCGTTGGAAAGCCTGTTTATTTACCTTCACAATGATGTCCAACTTGCAAGGATCATGCGTTTGTGGGATGAGCAGCACAGCTGATGATGTGGGTAGCGCCCAAGAAAAATTTGCCAAAATGCTCCGTCAATGGTAAACAGTGAATTCTCCTGTTGGTGTTGACTCTTGTTTTGAGTTGTTTGGTGGATTGGATGATTGAACTCTCTATCAGTAACAAGGAACAAACAAGACATATTGGCAATTTTACACTTTATTCATTTAATCCACCGTCAGGAGCCTCAGTAGCGGTGGAAGATCCATACGCAGCCACAACAGCCTGGCACCTCCTCCTCATGCTGGTCACCAACCTGGTCACACATTGCTGTGGGATGGCGTTCCATTCCTCAACCAGGATTCATTGCAGGTCAGCCAGCGTGGTTGTGTTGGTCACTCTAACACGTACAGCACGCCCAAGCTGATCCCACAAGTGTTCATTTGGGTTGAGGTGTGGACTCTCGGCAGGCCGTTCCATTCTCTCTCCTCCCACATTGTGGAGGTAGTCTGTGATAACCCTGGCTCTGTGGGGGCGAGCGTTGTCATCTTGGAGGATGAAGTTAGGTGCCAGATTGTGGAGATATGGGATCGCCACTGGCTGCAGAATCTCATCCCGATATCTCCCTGCATTGAGATGGCCTTCAATGATGACAAGCCTTGTTTTGCCAGTGAGGGAGATGCCGCCCCACACCATGACACTGTCCCCACCAAAAGCTGTTACTCCATCGGTGCAACAATCAGCATAGCGTTCTCCACGTCGTCTCCATACTTTGACCCTGCCATCCAGCTTTGGCAGACAGAACCTGGACTCATCACTGAACATGACATTCCCCCACATGTTCAGGTTCCATTGTCTGTGTTGCGACACCAGCGCAAACGGGCCTGACGGTGAAGGGCAGTCATTGCAGGCTTCCTGGTAGCCTTATGAGAATACACTGTTTACCATTGGCTGAGCATTTTGGCAAATTTTTCTTGGGCGCTACCCACATAATCAGCTGTGTTGCTCATCCCACAAATGCATGATCCTTACAAGTAGGACATCATTGTGAAGGTAAATTAACAAGCTTTCCAACGATGTAAAATACAATGCCCATTAGCATTGAAACAACAGAGAAATAATCCACCAAACACAAGTTTCCAAACTTTGTTTTTCCAGTTTATATATATAATCATATTAATTTCTGAATGATGTCATTTCTTTCAGGCGAACCTAAAATAATTAACTATTCAATCTGTTATTAAGTATCACAGTCCTGGTTATTCTGAAAAAGAAAAGAGTGTAATGTTTGAAGCTGATGAGAGACTTTGAGATGTGGCCCCGACTTCACAGTCGTTTCTGTGTGAAATCTGAATTAATAAACGAGAGTTTGATCCAGCGTCTGGTTCTCTGACAGGTAAGATGTTCAAGTCGTTAGACCTGTCGCTCATCGTGGAGTTCATGCTGATGTTCTACAAAGACAAACCCATCGACTGGCTGCTGGACCACATCATGTGGGTCAAGGTGTGCAACCCCGAGAAGGACGCGGTGAGTAGCTGTTATTACGTTCATCTATCGGACCCTTTTTACCCTGAAGAGCAAATATCTGAACCACCAGCTGATTAACACACACCTGAGCCTGAACCGTGGACTACTGGAACACACACTGGATGTTCTCTGATGGATGTTTTGTTGTGTTGTACTGAAGGATTTAAAAAGTGTATTTATTTATATACACCGATCAGCCATAACATTCAGACCACTGACAGGTGAAGTGAATAGCATTGATTATCTGGTTACCATGGCACCTGGCAGTGGGGGGGATACATTAGACAGCAGGTGAACATTTTGAGCTTTGTGTTGGAAGCAGAAGAAATGGGCCAGCGTAAGGATGTGAGCGACTTTGACGAGGGCCAGATAGTGCTGGCTAGACGACTGGGTCAGAGCATCTCCAGAACTGCAGCTCTTGTGGGATGTTCCCGGTCTGCAGTGGTCAGGACCTACCAGAAATGGTCCAAGGAAGGAAAACCGGTGAACTGGCGACAGGGTCAGACCCGAGGCTCATTGGTGCACGTGGGGAGCGAAGGCTGGCCCGTGTTGTCTGATCCAATAGAAGAGCTACTGGAGCTCAAACTGCTGAAGGAGTTAATGTTGATGTTGATGGCTGATCGGTGTGTGTGTTTGTGTGTCTCCATCAGAAACACTGCGACAGACAGAAAGCAAACCTGAGGATTCGCTTCAAACCGTCTCTCTTCCAACATGTCGGCACACACTCGTCTCTGGCTGGAAAAATACAGAAACTCAAGGTAACCAATGAGTGTGTGTGTGTGTGTGTGTGTGTGTGTGTGTAGGGCTGTCGCAATAACAGCACTATTGAAATACCGCGGTAATGACAAACCAACTGCCACGACCTCTATGTTGTTTTTTTATTCTTTGCAATGGGAAAAAAAGCGCTGCGTATTTACTTTATGCTACAAACGCCAGCAGCGTGACGAGGTGCTGAGCGTCTATTCTGCGCTGAGTGCCAAAAAATCTGAAATATATCTGAAAATTATTAGTAAAATAAACTGGAAAAAAATAGTGAAAAATATCCGAAAAATGTTTGAAAATGATCAGATAAAAATGTAAAAAAAAAGTCCGCTGTGTGTCTGCCCGGCGTAACTTTAGCGAGTGTCCAACAATCAGTGTGTGTATTTGTGCTACATTAGCATCTCTAGCATTGCCGGAGGCTCCGTGCTCGCCGCTGCGGTAACTTTAGCGAATATCCAACAGACCATGTGTGTGTGTTGGCGGTGAGTGTGAGGTTGTTGGTGGCGTTCTAGCTGTGATCGTAGGTGTAGCAGTGTGTGTACAGATTATTTGTTGGTGAATAAATGCTATGAAACTACAACTCCTCCGCTCAAACGAGCCGGAGAGACCGGAGCCGACTTCCTGTATCCTGCAACTCCGGCTCCGCCTCTTAAGGTGGGCTGTTAAGGTGGACCAGCTATTCTCTTTAAAGAGACCAGCCGCTCCTCTGAGCCGTTCAGCTTTTGAGTTAATTGTTAATATTTATTTTAACCGTTTTAACCGATAGCGTTAATCGGTTAAAACGCTTAATGTTGGTTAACGGTTAAACGATTTATTACTGACATCCCTAAAAGCAATGCTGTGCAGTCCCTCATAAAGTGGGACACCTGGTCACCCTAAACTACAGCGGGAAGAAAACCTCGCTTCACAGTCGTGCACTACCTCAACCTCCACCTCAACCTCCACCTCAACCTCCACCTCGTACACTTCTGTACATACAGGACACAATATTTATTTACAAATCTGAGCTGCAGGATGGGATGGTCCAATATGAACGTCTTCTCTCAGATATACGGCTGAGTGATATATTAGATCTTTCTGCAGCAGACTGGTTGAACTGGTTGCACTGGTTAAACTGATTGAACTGGTTGCACTGGTTGAAGTGGTTGAACTGGTTGAACTGGTTGCACTGGTTGAAGTGGTTGAACTGGTTGAAGTGGTTGAAGTGGTTGAACTGGTTGCACTGGTTGAAGTGGTTGAACTGGTTGAACTGGTTGCACTGGTTGAAGTGGTTGCACTGGTTGAAGTGGTTGAACTGGTTGAACTGGTTGCACTGGTTGAAGTGGTTGCACTGGTTGAAGTGGTTGAACTGGTTGAAGTGGTTGAACTGGTTGAAGTGGTTGAACTGGTTGCACTGGTTGAAGTGGTTGAACTGAACTGGTTGAACTGGTCGGCTGTCAGAGTAAAGTTCCCTGAGGTTCAGAGGAAGTTCAGTCTGGCGTCTCTGGAGAGATGAAGATTGAAAGCCTCTGCAGCCTCAGACACTAGCGGCCGTATCTCACAGCGGTTGGCAGCTTCACTTCCTGCCAGCAGCAGCAGCGTCTCGCCTCGCCTCTGATTACTGCGTTCAGAGAGCGATGGATATTAGCCCCGCCGACTGCTGCCGCAGTCTGCTCCAATCAATCGGATATTGATCGGTCCGTCCCGGTCCAGCGCCTCCTTGATGTGGAGATTGAACCGGGGAGGCCGGCCTGCATGGGGCCGTGTTCAGATGGAGGCTAAACACAGCTATTACCCTCCAGAACTGAACGCTCGCCGCGCTTCAGTCAGAAAATCAGCCCCGAGGTTTAAAAATCAAAGTTAGATTGAAAGAATTAAAGTGGGATTTATTCGTCTGTAGAGAGTCGAGAGATTTGTTCTAATGGGAGACACTTCTCTCTCCTGTAATAAGCTACGTCACCTCACCTCCACCTTTGTTACGGACAGTGAGCAGTAATCACTCTCAGGACCACAAGATGGCGGCTGTCAGGAAATATATACGACCTCTGGTGTGACCTCAGAGGATCAGCCCGACAAACACAAACGTCTGTCACTGAGTGATGAAGTTACACGATTGGTCGGCCGAGTGTTGGAGTTTCCTCATTGGTTGTTGCTCTTTCAAAATAAAAAGGCGGGAAAACTCCTTTATGCAAATGAGCCCGTCCGGCGCGACGCGTCCGGCTTTGAAACTTAGACCAAACTAGGTGATCTAGTTGTGAAATGAAACCAGATCCAGCAGTGGCGTCATCGCCTATTTCTCATTTTTCAGAAGCAGATTTGGTGGATTGTTTACATAGAAAAGAAAGTTTATGAGCAGGCCGCCATGTTGTTTCCTATTTGAAACGGCGAGCAGAACACCAGGGACCAATGAGAGGGTATTCACCACTTGAACGGCCAGTTGAGTGGAGCAGCGCGTCCCCTAGCAAAGGACGCATATTATCAAGAAGTGAAAGTCAATTGGTCGTTCCATTGCAGCATCAGCGCCATTTTGGACTGAAAGACGTCAGTAAAACGTCCGCCTACAAAGAGCCGTACAAAAGTACAACTAAATCATTTCTATTGTCATATTCTACTGAACAATAAATTATAATAAATATGCCAAGCGTTTTCAGTCCAGTTCAGGCTGTTCAAAAAACTCACTCTTCATCATTAAGAAGCAGCTACAGCTTCATCAATCTACTGATAACTAACCTTTAACCCCACCAGGATAAGGACTTTGGGAAACAGACCCTCCATAAGGGTCACGCCAACCCGCTGGCGGAGGTGACGACCAGCCTGAAGACCTACCAGCACTTCACCCTGGAGAAGGCCTACCTGGGGGAGGACTTCTTCTGGGCCTTCACACCCGTAGCCGGGGACTTCATACGGATACGCTTCTTCACACCGGTCCGCATCGAGAGGTCGGTACCAGGGGGTACCAGGGGGTCACAGGGTACAAGGTCAGAGGTTACTAGGGGTCACAGGGTAAAAGGTCAGAGGTTACTAGGGGTCACAGGGTACAAGGTCAGAGGTTACTAGGGGTTACAGGGTACAAGGTCAGAGGTTACTAGGGGTTACAGGGTACAAGGTCAGAGGTTACTAGGGGTCACAGGGTACAAGGTCAGAGGTTACTAGGGGTTACAGGGTACAAGGTCAGGGTTACTAGGGGTTACAGGGTACAAGGTCAGAGGTTACTAGGGGTTACAGGGTGTGAGGGGTACCAGATGATACCAGGACCGGGTATTGGGATAGGGTACTGATTCAAATAAACATTTTTGATTATTTCATACATTATATATAATAAAATATATAATAAATATTCTATTCATATATTTTAAACCGACCTTTCCTTCTTTGTCCTTCAGGTATTTCTTTCGGAGCGGGAACATCGAACATCCGGGAGACAAACTCTTCAACACGTCGGTGGAGGTTCTGCCGTTCGACGTGAGTCTCTGAACCAGTTAACTTTACTTCAGTGGAGTGACGGATCGCTGCCTCCTCCTCCTCCTCTGTGGTCGACGATGAGACGAAGGCTGATGAAGACTGAGAGATTTCTAGGTTGTAGCGGCTCAGAGTTAAAGCTAGAGTGAAGATACTGGTATCATAGTATGACTGAAGAGCTCAGTGCGATACAGCAGAGAAATGGAGAATGTAAAGGTCTCACGGGGCTGAAGGAGTTAATACATGATGTTTGTACAGAACAAACTTTAATTGGACATTATGAAGTGTTTTTATTATAGAGTATAATTCATAGTGAACATGAGGTTGTTTGTGTGTTTTCCAGAATATTCAGGCAGATAAAGAGGCCTTGACAGAAGGGAGGGAGAAAACACCAAAGTACCATCGGACAGAAGACGGATTCATCCGGATAGGTGAGTGACGACACACAGAGAGGCTGTCTGGTCCTTTTTCTGTTTTGGTGCTTCTCTATTTGTGGACTCTGACTGATCTAAACCCTAAAACCAGGTGTTGATCTTCAGACGGCCCTTTAAAGGTCCCATATTGTAAAAAGTGAGATTTTCATGTCTTTTATATTATAAAGCAGGTTTAAGTGCTTTATAAATACTGTTAAACTATCAAAACACTAAAAACAATATACGGAGAAACACACACAGCCCGTATTCAGAAACTGTGCGTTTGAAACAAGCCGTCAGGATTTCTGTCCATTTGTGATGTCACAAATATACAATATAAAGACCATTACACGGTTTTAAACGTTAAACATTCTAACTGTGTCCCAGTTTGTTTCCTGTTGGAGTGGATGTGAATAACATCAGCTGACAGGACGTAAACATGGACCCAAACTGTTGCCTAGCAACGCAATTCTGTTGAAATGTGCTAAAACAGAGCGTTTCAGTCAGAGGGTAAATACAGGTATATTCAGGCAGACAGGATGAGGAAAATAATGTTTTTTTTTAACATTACAGCATGTAAACATGTTCTAGTAGAAACACTAAATACAAGTAAGAACCTGAAAATGAGCACGATATGGGACCTTTAAAGAACAGAGGAACAGAAAATATGTCCTCAGTCTGGAGTCTAATATCAGATCGGTTCTCACAAAGATACAGGACCACACACACACACACACACACACACACACACACACTGAAGGGTTTATGGGACATTTACAAGTTGTTCCGATGACGTAAAGTTCACTGTTTTTGGTATAAAACTCATTTTATTTTACGACAGTTATAAAAGTTCTAAAAGCAGTAAAACAGCTTCCAGCAGCAGGTCGACTCGGAGTTGCAGGATTGAACTTGATCAGATGATGTTGATGTTTGTGATGAACTGAAGGATGAAGAGTAAATCATCCTCCTTAAAGAAATTAGTGGCTCTAAAACAAATGGATGGCGTTAACTTTGACAGCTCTGGTATATATAATATATCAACATGAAATAAAACCCAACGGTTCTCATACAGAACTTCAGCAGCTGGACTGTGATGAAGCAGATTTACAGGATCAAAAAGACTCTAATTAAATAACAGTTTGACTTATTTTACAAATATTTAAGTTGTTTTAAGAGTTTTATACACAATCACTAAAAATAGATACAAATATCATAGTTTTGACTTCTTATCTTGTTTTGATCATAGATAGTTTTTATTTATTGTTTTACTCATTTCACTTTAAATTCGTACATATTATTACATATTTGTCTGCTTAATACAGATGTTTCTTTATATTCTTTCACAAACTAGTGCTATAAATTAACTTATAATGTACTTTAGCACCATATGAATATTATGATATAATATTACATCCCAGGATAAACACGTTCAAACATGTGAGCCAGTTTAATCTGCAAATTCAGGGTTTGAAGAAGGAAGTAAAGAATTAAAGGAGGTTTTAAGAAACAGAGGATGTGGAGTTCAGGAGGAGAGTTCAGGAGGAGATGAGGACACTTTTTAATGTGACATCATAAATTACCAGCAGCTCTTTATCTCCTTCATCAATATTTCAGAAGAGTCGGCGGATCGATCGTCCGGTTCTGCTTCACTCTATTAATCTGAGCTCGCTGCCTTCAGACGTCCTGCAGAGAAACACTTTATATTATCCCTTAAATCACCCTTAAATGTTTCCTTCAACACACAAATCTTCCTTTAAAAAAGCCTTAAAAGGCCTTAAAAGGCTGAGGGTTGGTTTCAGGGGATTAATCAGGATTTTATTCATTTATTTAGGATTATTAATATGAGAAGACCAATTAGATTTAAAACTCTGCAGTACTCCAGTGTTCTTTACAGTACTTCAACGTACAGTACAAGGTACAGTACAACATACAGTACAAGGTACAGTAGTACTACTGTAGGATTATTAATATTAGAAAACCGTTTAGATTTAAACAAAGTTCTCTGAATGAACCTGATCAATAACTCTGTTTAATATACATGTTTATTTATGGCTGTAGGAAAAGTACTTTAGAGTACTCACAGTACTGTAATGTACTACTTCACAGTACTCTAATGCACTCTAATGTACTTTACAGTCCTCTGAAGTACTCTACAGTACTCTAACGTCCTTTACAATACTCTAATGTACTCTACAGTACTTTAATGTACTCTACAGTGCTCCAATATATTTTACAGTACTCTAACGTACAGTAGTATTACTATAGGATTATTAATATTAGAAGACCTTTTAGATTTAAACAAAGTCCACTGAATGAACCTGATCAATAACTCTGTTTAATATACTTATAATATATAATATACTTTTATCTCTCGCTGTACTTTGGTCCTGACTGAAATATGTCAGGAAATACTGGATGTATATTGAGTCCCACGTTCATGTTCCCCAGAGGATGAATCCTCCTGAGTTTCTCTGTAGCGCCTTCATCAGGTCAACGTTTGAATTTGTCTAACACAGTACAATCTGTGTTTTCTGTGTTTTACTGTGTGTTTGTTATCGTCTGTGTTTTATTGTCCTCATCGTCTGTGTTTTATTGTCTTCATCGTCTGTGTTTTATTGTCTTCATCATGTGTCTCTGTTTCTGAGAAAAGCTCTCAGGCAGTCTCTGGATATTGAATGAAAACCATAATACCCACAATAATAACAGATAATACTCCGTGATAAACAATAACAATAACCCCCGACGCTGCTCTTTGTTGGGATTATGGTCACACACTCGTACCTGGAAGCATCGCTGCCAGCAGGATAATCCCAGTAAATCCTCTGAGGGATTATTGCTCTGTTGAGGTGCAGAAACACCAAAAACCACCACTGAGCTGAAATCAGGCTGAACGGCGGCGGGAGGCCAGACGGGCTCCGACGGAGACGAGTGAACATTAGAATAACAACAGAAACAGCAGAACAGCCTCACAGAACCACAGGGGTCACTTAATGGACTTTAATGGGTCTCAATAACCATTAATAACCCCGTAAAGATGCACAAAGAGCATTAAAAACAAAACTTTAATTACTCACCTCCATCAACAAATCCCTTAAAAACCCTTAAAGACACCAACTCTCACTGCTGTCTTTAGATATGGACGTTATTTAAAGCCAGGGTTGCTAATGTCTATTTTAATTTTCTTTATATCCCGACAGCAAATCAATAAATCAAAAGCTCTGAGCAAAGAAATAAAGAAACAATGAAAAAATTACATTTCGTTTATGTTTAGTTTAGTTTACATTTAGTTTAGTTTACATTTAATTTATATTTAGTTTACATTAAGTTTACATTTCGTTTATGTTTAGTTTAGTTTAGTTTACATTTAGTTTAGTTACATTTCATCTTTTTTTTTTTGATTTTTTAAACATTATGTTCAAAGTTCATCTTTATTATCAATATAAACATGCAGTTGTTTCCTCCTCGCTAGCTCGCTACAAACAGAAAGTATACAAACAACTACTCATATATTTTAAATCAGAATAGAATAAAACATTGAAATTGCAATTAAATAGAATAAAGTATAAACAAGTAGAACTAAATGATATTTACAACAAAGATGAATAGTTCTGTCCATATACAGAAGAAACCGACCTGTGAGACAAACTACACGCAGTCCATCAACACCGCTCTTATTGTTTTGGGTTTTAAAAGTGGTCGCAATGCATTCTGGGAAACCGGTGTGGTGATTGTCCATCAGGTTTATTGATCTCATTGATCTTCTTCATCTCTTCTAGGAGCGTTCAAGAACGGGATCACGGAGGGGGAGGTGGACCCCACCTTCGGGCCCCTGGAGGCCATGCGTCTCTCGGTGTTGACGGACTCGCCGGTCTGGGTGATCCTCAGCGAGGTGAGACCGCCTGGACCGGAACCACATTAAAACCAGAGTGACCCACAACAACTCCTGTTCTTATCTATGATGAAGAGAGTCAAAGAAGAAAGGGGTCCTTGAGGAGGTTTCTGAGGGCACTTAGGGTTTGAGTTCATGGGTTCCTGCAGAGGTTCTAGAGGTTTCATTGAGGGTTAAAGGAGTTCTTGAAGAGGTTCAAAGGGTTCTAAGCATCCAGGAGGGGAAGTCTCTAGGAATGCCATTCTAGTGTGTAATAGGATTTCAAGGTATTTGGGGGGAGGGTACAAGGGGTCTTGAAGAGGTTTCAGTGGTCCCAGGCATCCCTGGCATCCTTGATAATCAGAGGGTGTTATGGGAGATTCTAAGAGGGCTTGAAACTGAAGTTTTGATGTTTGATGGGATTCCAGGCGTCCTTGAGGGGGTTCCTGATGGAACTTGAAAGAGATGCAGGAGATATGGAAATGCCTCCAGCGGTCTGTCAGGGGTCCCTGATGAGGTGGAAAGGGTCCTTGAAAATGTTCCAGGGGATGTAAGGATGTCAGATATAAGACCCTTTTAGTGTCGCCGTCATGACCACGTCTCGGTGTTAGCTGGAGGCTAAACAAAGGAAAGACTGGAGGCTAACGCTAGCAGTGGGCTAAAGTTACACATCTAAAATGTTATCTTGCTGTGTTGTTGGCTGCCAGTTATGAAAAATATCCAAGAATTCTTAATAAAATATGTGAAAACAATTAGTGAAAAATGTATGAAGAATGTGAAGAATATCCCAAAAAACAGTGAAAAATATTTTAAAATTCTTAAAAAGAAATTGTGAAAAATAGCTAAAAAATCTTATTAAAATATGTAAAAACACATTGTGAAAAAAGTCCGAAAAATTTGAAGAATATCCAAAGAAATTGTGAAAAATATCTAAAAATTCTTATTAAAATATGTAAAACAAAATTGTGAAAAATGTGAAGAATATCTAAAAACAATTGTGAAAAATGTCTGAAAATTCTTATTAAAATATGTGGAAAAATAGTAAAAATGTCAAAAAAATATGAAGAATATCCAAAAAATTGTGGAAAGTATCCAAAAATTCGTATTAAAATATGTGAAAACAATTAGTGAAAAAAGTCAGAAAGAATTGAGAAACATATCCCAAAATTCTTATTAGAATATGTGAAATACAATTAGTTAATTATTAGACCAGATTCTTGTCTTTTCAGTCATTATAATTATTTTCAAAAACAAACTTTACAAAAAATCAAACAGTAGAATAAACAACTGGAACCTCTAAACATCTGGTTCATTCACAGACGTCCAACGACGTCAGAAAGCCTCAAAAACATAAAGTCCCAATTAACTGGAAGAATCAAATGATCAAAAATAGAAATAGTCCATTTTGTTCTGAGAACTGGTGTTAAAGGATTAGTTTCACTGCTCCAGAGAGACTGTGGCATGCAGAGAGTTCAGTGTGAACGCCTGACCTCTGACCTCTGACCTCCCTTTGAGGAGAAAGTCTCTCTCCATGTTAACCCTTTAAAGAATGTCCGGTTCAGAGAGGAAACACTGAATATCTCAACCAGTATCTATGTGTTCACACTGGATCATTTACCTGTATGCTGATCCTGGTTCTTACTGGATCATTTACCTGTATGCTGATCCAGGTTCACACTGGATCATTTACCTGTATGCTGATCCAGGTTCACACTGGATCATTTAGCTGTATGCTGATCCAGGTTCACACTGGATCATTTACCTGTATGCTGATCTTGGTTCTTACTGGTTCATACTGGTTTCTGTAAACTGGTTCCTGTGGTTTCGTCCTGCCTCAGATCTTCATAAAGAAAGCCGAGTGAAGCTCCTCTCCCCCTCAGCGATACCTCAGCGCCTCCGAGCGTCCAGCCGAGCTGACCCGGAGGCCCGTCGGCTGCCGTCCTGCTCCAGTCCCGCTCACCAGATCCACACCGCGGTGCCACAGCGCCGCCGTCTGGCCGGACCTCGCCGCTGCAGGACTGAACAGACCAGAGACTGGACCACGGATCACTCAGACAGAACCAAGCTGTCGATGCTGTAATTAAGAGTCTGTATTTATGTGTACATACAGGAAGGTAAATGTTAAACACTGGTAACGGTCGAGGCAGCGGGCGACAGCGCCGCCCGCGTCCACTGAAACTGCTGTTTCAAAGACTCAAAGGCCTCTTTCTGATCTGCAGACGGTCGGTCCGGACCTTTCTACCGACACTACCCCCCCCACAGTAACCATGTATGTGCGTATATGCGTAGAGAAGTACACACTACCATAGGAATGCCCTCTCAGTGTGTAGATGTGTGTCCGTCGTTGCTGCCCGTCCGACAGCGATCTGCCTTAAAACCGAGACCAACATCAGATTTACTTCAACCGCAGACGAGCCCCGGACTGACCAAATGTAGCCACAACGAGTACCCACAATCCTTTGCTGCGACCTCGGACCTTCTTGAAACTACTGACGGTGACGGCTGGTATTTTACTTTTATAAGGAAGTATTTTAAAGTTGTTTTATTCTGAGTTTACTGAGGCCTTCTCACTGACTACTGCTCTGCTTCACAGTACTTTAATGTACTACTTCACAGTACTCCAATGTACTTTGCAGTATTTTAATGTACTTCACAGTACTTTAATGTACATCACTGTACTTTAATGTACTTCACAGGAGTTTCATGTACTTTACAGTACTCTAATGTACTCTGCAGTACTCTGATGTACTCTACAGTACTCTAATGTACTTTACAGTACTTTAATGTTCTCTGCAGTACTCTAATGTACTCTAATGTACCCTAATGTACTTCACAGTACTCTAATGTACTCTGCAGTACTCTAATGTACTTTACAGAACTTTAATGTATTCTGCAGTACTCTGATGTACTTCACAGTACTCTAATATACTTTACAGTCCTCTGATGTACTCTACAGTACTCTAATGTACTCTGCAGCACTCTAATGTACTTCACAGTACTGTAATGTACTCTGCAGTACTCTAATGTACTTTACAGTACTCCAGTGTACTTTACAGTACTCTAACATACTTTGCAGTACTCCAACGTACAGTGGTACTACGGTACTCTACAGTATTTTACAGTACTCTACAGTACTCTAGTTTCCTCTGCTGTACCCTGTTGTACTTTACTGTAGTATTTCCATCCAGACGTTCACATGTTTCCATCTTCAGTCTCTCATCGACGCGTTTGGTAATAAATAGTATAAATGATAAAATACTGTTGTTTAATTCTAACTTCTCTGTAGAGACGCCGTCTTCTTCCTCTCGTATTAATGTCGTCTCCTCGTGGTCCTTCAGATTATTCATTTGTTTTCTTTTCAAACTTTGTTTGTTCCCTCGTGTCAATAATTGGTTCCCTCAAATGATGTAAATTATTATTGTTATGATCCTGAATAACGAGGTTTCACATCCAGAATCAGTAATAATACACTCGACATGCAGAATTCACATTAAGATATAACCAGTTAAACAGTTAAATTATGTTTTTATGTGACTTTCATTCATTTTTCAACCTAATTTAACCCCAAAAAACGAGTCACCTTCAAAACAACGAACCCATCGAGTCCTCAGTGATTCAAACGCACCGAATTATTCATTAAAGGGAACAAACAAAGTGATTCAAGAGAACAAAATGACTCATTTAAAGGAGCGATTCAGCAGAACATTTCCTCCAGAAGAAACTGGACTTTCATTCGGACGGAGAACCGACCCAACAGAACTCTGAACGGAGCGTCTTCAAGCTTCAGGAAACATCCCGAGTTTTCTTTTCTTTTCTTTGTAAGATGCACTGGAATGCATTAATATAATCTTGTGTTTGTCTTTTGTATCCTTTAGATAAACTCTATTTAAATGATCTCCAACGTCTATCCAATCTGTGACTTGTAATAAAGACAGAAATTTAAATGATTTTATTTATTTTTTGGGGCGGGGGTGTAGGTTTGTGTTGAAGGACTCGGGGAGGTGTTGGGGGGGGCAGATTTCTGTGAATGTCATCAGATTTCATCAAAGAGGAAATGATGAAATCCCGACATCACTCCTCTCTGGTACCGAGCTGATTAATCACAGGAGAAGATGTGAATTTATTTCAATTTCATGCAGAAAAAAAACGTGAGGTGACAGGAAGTGATCCTGAGAGGCTCTAAAAACTGTGCTCTTCACAATAAAAGTCTTCAATTTCACAAGTTGCAATCTAAATTTAGCGAGCAGATGCAGAGAAAATGTTCTTAATGACACAAACAATGTGGATGTTTGAACAGAGATAAAAACAGTAAATATCCGGGGGGGAGGGATAATTTGGGTCGAGGACATTGAAAAGCAGCTTCATGGTTCATCACAGTGAATAAAAGCAGCTTCATGGTTCATCACAGTGAATAAAAGCAGCTTCATGGTTCATCACAGTGAATAAAAGCAGCCTGTTGTTGAGGGGTCTGATGAGGAGGCGGTCACATGGGTCACATGGAGGAAGATCACATGACTCTCACGGCTCACAGAGAGTTAAAGGAGAAGTTCAACAGTTTGGGAAATACTCCTGAGAGCTGTTCAGATGGATGTCAGTCTCATGTTCAGCACAGAAATGGAGGCACAATGTGGTTATCTTAGCTCGGCTTGGCTTAGCATAAAGACTGGAAACCAAGGGAAACAGCTGGCCTGGTTCTGTCTAAAGTTTAAAAAAATACACGCTCACTGATTAACACATTATATCTGATGTTTTTTCAATCTGTAGAGACTGTAATGTAATAATTTGTGGTTTTAAGGGGGGGTTAGGTGCAGGGACAATTTCTTAGTTAGAGACCAAAACTGTGTTACACCTATTAACTCCCCTTAAAACCACAAACTGTGGAGTGTAGCCTAGAGATTAAACTAACGAGATACAACATGATAATATATTTTTTTAATTCACTTAAAAATCCATTGAAAGTGTGGGTAACTTTTGTTATTTTGCATTTATGTATTTAAAATGTTACGATATAGGGCGAGTTGCCGTAAAGTGACGCCTCAGCTCCAGTGGGTGTACCGTAGGTCGTCCTCAAACAAATAAAAAGTCAATAAAACTATTGATATTTAATGTCTTTCTAATATTCCTAAATGCTTCAAAACAATTATATAAATTATTCTTTATTTATTTATCATTATTTATAGTCTTATTGTTTGTTTGATGTTGTTCAATTCTCCATGTAACATCCACACATAAGCCTCGGTTTTCTTTATTGGTAAAATTACTGAACATGAGTGTTTCCTACATTAATTAAGGTGATTTTTAGGTCTTTTAACAGACGTCTCAGTGTCCCACATTCCAGACATGACTGTCCCACATTAGGAAATCAAGATTTGTCTGAGAAAACTTGGCATTAGAGTCCTGATATGTCTACAGTTTCTTTTATGAGTGTGATATCTGCAGTTTCTTTCTTTTTTTGGTTTGATTAGGACACATCGTGGGGATGTCGAAGTGGTACTGGGTTTGGATTTAATGTACTGGCTTCATATCGCAATATATTCTAGAAATCTGAAATGCAAAAAATGTCCCACATTAGGCTGATTCACCCTATAATCAATGCGTTTACAATTAATTATATTTATCGTGTTAAAAATTAGTTTTACACAATAGGCCTATATAATCTTTCATTTGAGTCCAAAAAATAACTGAATGTATAATGTTAATGCGTTACACGGTCAAAGAACGTATATCGCCAAGAAGTGAAAGTCAATTGATCGTTCCATTGCAACGCCAGCGCCCAGCAGCAGAGCTACGCTTACGCCATTTTGGACTGAAAGAGACTACCGGATGCCAGTCCGCCTACAAACTTCTTTTTTTTTTTAATTCACATGAATTAAATTACAAAACAGTAAGGCAAAATCATTACAATAACAAAGTTACATCCTCAAAACTGAGCAAATATCAAAATAGACAGTTAAAAAATAAATAAACTGACAATAACCTGATATTTTCAGGTGGAATCTCATTTCATTCTCACTGTGCAATATCATTTTCCATTTGTGCAATTTTGTTGCCTCTATTTTTATACTTCCTTCTTTTTAAATGGTTCATATTTTGTTATACTTTGTTTAGCTCTTTTTTTTACTGTGTTAGCTGATGCATCCTGTTTTCTGCACTCTCCCCTTTGCTGCTGTACTCTGCACATTTCATATCTGATCTTATCTTATCTTAAATAAATAAAAAACTGCCTTACAAAAGAAAAACAAAATGATTTCTATTGTATTGTCATATTGTACTGAAATGGCCTGAGTTGAACAATAAAATATGATATATATAATAACCGTTTTCAGTCCAAAATGGCAGCCATTGTCAGTAAAACAGCTGAGTTTCGTCTCTTCTTCTTCTTCGCTTTGGTTCGCTTTTATAATAAAATCTGTTAGCAGGGATTTTCATCAGCCTCCATCCAGCCAATCAACGCGCACTTCCCCCGACAGCTCGACCAATCAGCGCTGTCCACGAGATTCAGCTCCGGAGGGGGCGGGCCCTGTCTAACCGACCGAGCCAACCCTTCATCCAATCAGCTGTTGACAGTTGACAGGAAACGTCAAACGGTCCCTCTCGCGGACCAATCAGCGCCGAGCAGATGGGCGGGGCCTCCCCCTCACTGAACCACGTGACGTGACGCTCCGCAGCAGTTCCCAGGCGGTCACATCACAGAGCCGGAGAGGTGAGTACACAGACACACACAGACCTCCAGATCTCACTCTGAATACAGCCTTTAACCGGGCTAACACAGCGCTGTGTGACAGAACACTGCTCACTTAAACTCTCTGGATGCTCATTAGTTACATAAATAACGTTATGAGCCGTTAATAACGAAACTGCGAGACTACAGCATGCTGCTAGCACCAGTTAGCATCACTTAGCATGCTGCTAGCACCAGTTAGCATCAGGCTAATGGAGGCTAATGCTGTTATCATCAGGCTTCTAGCATCAGTTAGCATCAAGCTAACTTTTAGCATCATTTAGCATCAGGCTAATGCTGTTAGCATCGGGCTAACTGAGGCTAATTGACTACAGGTGACTCCAGCTAGTTAGCCTGTTAGCATGCTAGCCTGTTAGCATGCTGTGTTGGCCTTCCACTAACATGTAATTGACTCAGTTCTCTCTGTAGTTAAATGGTTCTGCTCTCAGTAGAGGTGATGCACCTGCTGTGTTTATTATAAAGAAGCTAACATGTATCTGCTTTGGTTAGCAGCTAAGCTAAGCTAATCTAAGCTAGCTGCTAACCAGTTGTTCCTCTGAGGACACTGAGCAGAGATGAATGACCTGATAAAGATCATTATCAGATGAAAGCATGAGAGAAACAGGATGTTAAAAACAAACAGATGAATGAGTGACAGATAGCATGTTAGCATGTTAGCTTCATCTGTCTCTCCATCATAGCTGCAACCAAATAATCAGAATCACAGATTCTAAAATGTTGAAAGATATTAAATCTGTGAGGCTGGATTTAGTGGAAACCAGTAGAAAAAGGTCTGAAGCTGCAAACTAATGATTATTTGCAACCTGTCAATTAGTGATCTGGATCAATCATTCACTTTAAAGATGGAGGAAATGTCACAGATTGACATATTGTGAGGTGATGATGTGTCTTCAGATGTCGACAGTCAAACAAAACAAACAAAATATTCAGTTAATATTATTTAAATCAGAGAAATCCTCGTGAGAAGGTATTTGGGCTTGTTTTAAATGTCTTAAAGGATTAATTTATCATTAAATCTGTTTAGTTTTCTATCAATCAACTGATTGTTTCAGCTCTAAAATGATGCACAAGACATCTAGAATATTTATTCTGGATGTGAAGGTGCAGCCTTTAAATCTTCACCTTTCATATTATACTCTTTACTATAATAATATTTTACTGTAAACATCACATGTTCAATGACGTGTTGAAACAAACAAACAGAATGAATGTGATATACTACTTGATAAAATGTTCTAACTCAAAAGCAGGATATTTATTTTGATTTGCTTGTTGCAAATTGTAGTATGTAAATAGTTATTAATGATTAATAACATCTAAAATAAATAACATCTAAACCCTACATTAACACACAGAAGGCCCCTTTTCAGAAAAATGCAAAGCAACTATTTAAATGTTGAATATTTGCCTGCATTTAATTATTAACTTACATATTGTTTAATGCCTTCATCAGTGTCGAGAACATTTTGTCCTCTTGAAATTAACTGTAAAAAATAAGTAGGTCAAAGTTAACGTGATAAGGCATTAACGCAAATTTATTTTAACGGCACTAATTTCTTTAACACAACTTGTGGTTTTTAGGTTGTAGTAGGAAAACCTGAGGAATCCATTGGTACCAACCATGTTATGATGTGAGCATATTGTTTTATGCTAAATGCAGTACCTGTGAGGGTTTCTGGACAATATCTGTCATTGTTTTGTGATAACTGATTTACAATAATAAATATATACATACAGACCAGCATATTTGTCCACTCCCATGTTGATGTATTAAATACTTGACAAATCTCCTTTTAAGGTATATTTTGAACAAATAAACTTGTGCAATTAATTTGCAATTAAATATTTTAATTGATTGACAGCCCTGAAAATAAGGTCAAATGCCCTTCAACACGTTCCCCAAAGTCACTTCATCATCCAGTCTGACTTCCTGCACGACACCAGGACCTGAATATATTTTGGCTTATTTGGCCGTGATTCAAAGGTCTGGAAGCCGGTTACTCCAAAACCCCCGACGGTGTTCAATCTGCAGCTGTTAGAAATCCTCATTCAAGAGGCTGGAAGTAGTAATTAATTATCCTTCAACTGGTCAATAGATCACTAATGAGTGTGTAGTTTTACCAGCGTGTCCTCAAGAACGGTGAAACTTGGGCACATTTATAAAACGGTTATAGTCTTGCAGTGACTTTGGTTAAAGCTCTTAACAGAGTCAGAACCGGGTTGATGTGTTTAGAGTTGGGCGTGTTGGGATCCAGCTGAAGCCTGCAGCAACTCGACCGGTTCAACCTGCTGGTTTCTCTCAAGGATTCAGGGCGGTTTGTCGGACCGCCACCCGCTCTAATCCCAAATCATTCAAACTGAAACCAGCTCCCAGATTACTGCCAGATTACAGTTTCTCACCTGAGTTTCTGGAGCTGGTTAGTCGAGCAGCAGAGTAAAACATTTAAACTAGGACTGTCAATCGATTCAAATATTAAATCACGATTAATCACAAATTAATCTCACATTTATCTGCTCAAAATGTACCTTAAAGGGAGATCTGTCAAATATTTACTACTTTTATCAACATGGGAGTGGACAAATATGCGTCTTTATGCAAATGTATGTTTATATTTATTATATCTCCCTTTAAGGTACATTTTCAACAGATAAAAAAATGTGAGATTAATCACAATTAACTATGGACAATCATGTGATTAAATATTTTAATCGATTGACAGCTGTAATACTAACAAAATGTCAATAATTGTCAGTATCGCAAATTCCTCACACTTTATTGTTCATCCCAAGAATTTAATATATGCAGGAAGAGGAAGAGATATTTAACTAGAAAACAGTGTTTTTTTAAAGGGACATTTGAGTGACACCTTTGTAGTCATTAATCCAGTGTTGATATTCATCCCTCTCTAAAGGCTGAGGGCTCCTCTCTGTTTATTCCTGTTTAAATAGTAACCTGTCTGTCCTGTCTGTCCTGTCTGCCGGCTGTTAGTTAACTGATAACGGCTGATTATTAATGAGGCGCTCATAATACTGATAGATGTCTTTAAATCATCTCCACGCCCACAAACGACTGAAACATGTTCAACTTTTAAACCATTCAACAAAATAATCAAATTCTCCAACGCGAAGCCAGATCAGACGTTTGCATAAATAAGAGGCACTATAGTCAGTTATACAGTTGATATATTGTGATGGTTGTCTCACTTTTTGGTTTATATATATATATATATATATATATATATTAACTTTAGTCTCTCTGCTCTTAAACATTGATTATTTTTTGGCTGTTGAGTGAAATGATTAATAATGAATACTAGTGGTGGGAAATTGATTTTTTGTTTTTAACACCAGAATCGATATATTTGCTTCATTTGAGTCTATGTGGAGGCAGAAGGAAGTTACCGCTTTTATTGTCGTAGTCTGAGTAACGTGACGTCATATCCGTTCCGTATCCGTCAACCAAAACAAACTGCAGCGAACAAGGGGAACTGTATATATAAAATACATATTTGATAATAAGATTGATGGATTATATTCCCCATAGGTATAAAACATTACATGTCCCTTATAAATTAAAAAGAAAATACCACTAATCTGTGAGGGAAATGTCTTTATTCTTTGATTTTGGGGTTGCTGGATAAAAAAATCTAATAAATAATCCCTGACAATGATCCTGATATATTTGACTTCAGGACGTCTCTGACTACATACATGCTGAAAATCAAACATTTTTACTGGATTCAATTTAGAGATTTCCAAAGTAAAAGTCCCTAGAAGTGTAAGATTCAACTGTTTCCCTTCATGGTCCAGTGTTAAAAAAGTTAACAACAATCCCAATAAATTGTAATATTGAATCACAATACTTACAAATTTCAATACATATCGAATCAGCTTGTTCGTCACATCCACGATTAATAATTATCAACATTTTCTGGTGTTTAAATATCTTGCAGAAGCATTTAAAATCAAAATATTGTCACATCATCAATAACAAGGTGATTAAGATTTACTATTTATAAAAAATAAATAAAATATAATCTTAAATTAGCTATATTTAGGATTTGATTTGGTAAACATCTTGTCAGAGATTAAATAACCAATAATCTGACCAGACGGTTAGGGTTAGGGTTAGGGGGGTAAAACAATCGATTAGATGATTGATCATTTCAGTTGTTTATTTGCTAAATTCACAAATGTTTTGCCGGTTTCAGCTTCTCTAATGTGAGTGTTTTTTTCTGTGGTATATCCCAGTTAACTGAATATATTTTGGATTTTAGACATTTAAAGACGTCTCCTTGAAGTCTTTTTCACTTCTTATACATTTTCTAGTCTGATCACATTTCGTAAATTGATTTAAGGTCCACAGATGAACTGATAACACATCTTTAAAACAATGTTTTCCATATTTTGGTGCTGCAGACACACTTGATTCGTTATTTCAGAGTATGTTTCCTCCCATCAAACCCAGTTAGAAACCAGTTTGGATATCAGCCGGTGAATCAGAGGAGCAGCAGATGTCCTGCAGGCTAAACAGACTCTAATATCAGATTAACTCCAGACCTCCAGTATGGGTGGAGAACAGCAACTTCAGCTGGTTTCACTCATCAGCCAATCAGAGAGACTCTAACGGCGTTATTACTGTAACAGGATGTAGGAAAAAAACATATTTATTCACTCAATATCCCGCAAATACAACGTCCTGCTGCCACTAATACTCACTAGAGCTCCACATGTGGATTCATCCGCCGCTGAAAATAGTCCCCAACAAAATCACTATCTCCTCTGTAGCAGCTGTTTTAGGAAATTACTGAGCCTTTTTAAAAAAATATATATACTTTTAATTTATTTTTATACTTTAATCACAGTTTTAAAAGAAAAAAGGATTTTCAAATTGCAAGAGTTAACGATTTTAAAAATAACTTATAATAATAATAATTTAACTGGGTAACTGTATGTGTTGTAAATAAATAAAACACAGCTTTTTAATATCATGATTATATTTAAATATTATTGAGTAATGTCAAATATACCACTAGTGTCGTATCATTTTTTTAATGATTTATTCTGCTTACATTTCTTTTTTATTTTATTTTATTTTTATTGTCTGTCTAAATGTTTTTATGTCTACTGTGATATCTCTTCAGTTTTGAGGATAATTGTAATGAAAAAAAAATATTAATTAATCTTGTGAATAATAATAATAATAATTAAAAATAAACAAAACAACAACCAGCGGCATTATTTGATTAAATAAATAAGTAAATTTGTGATTATGGTACAAACATATGTTGTGTGAAATTATCTAGACCACAAATATGAGCCTTAAGTTTAATTTATAGAGAATTTAATCACAATATTAGTGAGGAAAATCACAATCATTTCCTCTGTTGAGCCCTAAATGAAACTATATATTTGTGAAGAAGATTTGTTGACAATAAGTAAAATATAAAACGCCACCAGATTGATGCTTTCAGCTGAAACATTTCTAATTAATCACGTGGTTGTTTGGTCTGTGAAATGTCAGTTTACAGTTTCCCTGTCCGAGGTGACGTCTTTAAATGTCTTGTTTTGTCTGACCAACAGTCCAAAACCCAAAGATATAAAGTTTATAATAAAATGAAACAGAAGAAAAGAAATCCTCACATTCGAGGAGCACGAAAAACATTTTGAGATGTGACTTAATCGGTTATCAAAATAGTCACAGATTTAGTCATTGAACAGAACATTTTAATTTATTGTTTCAGTTTTATTCGATTGTGTCCAGTCTTTGTACATTTTTAAGGGAAACATAATAATTCCACTTTCCACTAATTCCCTGAAACGCCACGTGGCCAGTCGGCTTCGATGCTAAGCTAACAGCTAGCGCTGGTGATCTCACTCATTACCACGCTGCCGGGCGTTAGCCGGGCTGTTAGCCGGACATGCTAATCCTGCTGCAGGTTAATCTGATTAGCCCGGCAATCTGCTGAGTGAGCCGTGTAGCAGGTTCATAGAACTGCAGGATTATTGTCTTTTCTTACTAATCAATTTATCTGCCTGCATCTTTTTTTATAGATTTATTTATTGGTCACTTTTCTAGTAGTGAGTTATCATTTTCAAGTTATGCTGAACAGAAGAATAAAGAAATGAAAAACAGAATAAATGAATAAATGACTCGATAGATAAATAAATATATCATTAAATATCGCAAAAATAATAATAAAAATAAATGTAGCCATTAATTGATCAAATGTGACATAAATTGATATTTCTATTTTAATTTACTTTATTTATTTATATTTGTATTAATTCCCTTATCTACTCTATTGTTTAATTTTCCATTTTATTTATTTATGTATTTATTTTCATAATTCTTTTAAATTTAATAATTTTGCATTTACATTTTATTTATTCATTTATTTTTTTGCATTTATATATATACTTATTTTATTTTTATATTTATTTTTGACAGTACG
Organism: Sebastes umbrosus; assembly: GCF_015220745.1. Classification (NCBI taxonomy): domain Eukaryota; kingdom Metazoa; phylum Chordata; class Actinopteri; order Perciformes; family Sebastidae; genus Sebastes; species Sebastes umbrosus. Next base: position 1,726,094 of record NC_051277.1, on the reverse strand, counting down.
TATTGATTTATGTATTTATGCATTCATTCATTTATTTCTGCACAATTTCCCGTTTGCATTTCAGCCCTTATTTATTTACCCAAACTTATTTATTTATGTATTCTTTTCTTTATACATTTATTTACACATTCCTTTATACATTTCTGCCTCATTATACAAATTAAGGGGCTGTTACTAAATACATAAATAAATACATACTTTTAAAAATAAATATATAAAAAAAATAGTGCAAGCATAAATAAATACAAAATAAATGCATACAAAATATAAAAAAATTGTCACATTTTATCAATTAATTAAAGGTTATATTTATTTTAATAATATTTTTGCTGCATTTATTAACATTATATATAATATTTATTTATTCAGTCATTTATTTATTTAGTTTTTATTTTGGCAGGTTCCGTCCTCCACCAAAGGGAGACAAAAATAAATGTTTTGCATTTCATTGTTGCTTTGTTTACAAAATATGACAGTGGGAAAATAACCTCTTATTGCCTTCGGTTATCTATAGTTACTCTACTCTACTTTATTTACCAGTAAACACAGGGTGTTAGTGTAATACTACTGCAGTGTGTGTGTTGGTGTAATGAGTAACTTGTGTTAATGTGCAGAGTAAATTGACCGTGCTCTAAGTGTGTGTGTGTTGGTGTTGTGGGGTGCAGTAATCCCACGGGGTGTAATCTCATTAAGGTTGCGTGTCCTGTGGGTGCTGGTTAGTCACCGTGGCGATGGATGGTTGCCAGGGAAGCACACATTAACGACCTGTGTGTTAATGATGGAGGGATGTCACTGTTTGTAAAGAAGTAGTTATTTATAGAGGAGTCAGTGGAGGGTTTGTGGAGCTCACTCTTCCTCCTCCTCCTCTTCCTCTCTGCAGACTATGGATCAGAAGGTCGTGTTGTTCGTTCTTCTGGCTGCGGGCCTCATCTTCATCGGTTTGGCCCCCCTCACTCAGGCCGAGGACCTGATGGACGACGGTCTGGGTGATGACGTGGACGTTGAGGACGAGCTGGATCTGGGTCTGGCCGGAGCTGAGGAAGAGGAGGAGTTAGACCTGGAGGGAGACATGCAGGATGAAGAAGCTCCAGCTGAACCTAAAACCCCTCCTATACCCAAGGTAAGACCCCAGCAGCTGATTGGACCGTTACTTATATACGGCCGCTCAAACTGTATAGACCCTGGAAATGTAGAGATGTTGATCTTTTGTACGTTTTTCCATTTTAATTTTGATTTAAGTATCCAGTATTTATCCAAAACAAGTAGGTTTTATTTTTATTTTGGAAAAAGCAACATTGCAGACCGTTTCTGTGCACATGCATACTGTATATACATGTATATAAAAACTGTGGGCCGTAACTCAGTCCTCCAGGATTATATATCCATGTATACACTTCCACACATACATGCATATTAACCCTGAAGGGGTTTCTTTCACAACAATGACCCGCTAGCTGAACATTATCCCGCTTTTACACGGCTACTTACTGAAGAAATCAATCATTTGACAGGATGTGTCTGTTGCTCATTAACCAGCCAAATCAGGAAGTCAGTTTGATAACAGAGCAGTGAAGTGACCTGCTGATCTACTGACCTACATTCACACTGGAAACACAACAAATAACCATTATTTAATTATCGATTAATCTGACCCTTATTTTCTAGATTCATTTATTAATTGTTTGGTCTATAAAATGTCAGAAAATAGTGAAAAATTACCATCCCAGTTTCTCCAAGGTGATGTCTTTAAATGTCTTCCTTTTGTCCAAACCCAAAGATATTCAGTTTAATGTGAAATATAAAAGAAAAAAGCAGCAAATATCCATATTTCAGAGGCTGAAAACAGCAGGATTTTCTGTCACAGACTCCAATTTCATAATAAATAAACTTTTTTTTTTTTTTATATAACTAGAATAATTCAGTCTCATGTGACAAACTCCTAAAGGGATAGTTCAGGTGTTTCTCAGTGTGGTTGTATGAGGTTTGTCTCCATAGTCAGTGTGTTACTACAGTAGATGGAGTTTGGAGAAGCAGACAGGAGTAGCAGCATGGGAGCAAAGTGATGTTCTGCTGTGGACGGGAGCAGCAGCAACACTATTTTAGACACCTAAAAGAATCAGTTTAAGTGTACGCTATATTTAGATTATGTTCACTGCTTTTACCTTGCTGTCAGACAGTCCTTTCCGACGGTGAACTGAAGCCGTTAAGTATGCTCTCTTCAAAGCCACCAGACTCCATTAATAAAAACATTAATTTAACCTCTCAGAACAGAGGAGTTGCTGGTCTACCGCTGCATCGATCAGTTAGTGAGTGTGACTTTGGTGTTTTAAAGGTTATTTTGGATTCACCAAAGACACACAATAACACAGACAAACTAACTAATCGATGCGGCGGTAGACCAGCAACTCCTATGTTCTCAGAGTCTGGTGGCTTTGAAGAGCACATAGATAACGGCTTCAGCTCCCCGTCAGAAAGGGCTGTCTGATGGCGAGGTAAAGCGCTGAAAGTATTCTAAATATAGTTGCTGCCCCCGTCCACAGCAGTATATTGCTCTGGACGTGATTACTGCTGAAAGGAAGATTTGTGTATGGAGGATGGAACCTGCTAAAATAAAACATTTATAAATAAATAAATGACTCGATAAATAAATGAATATGCCATTAAATGTAGCCAAAAAATAATTAATTGATAAAATGTGATATTAATTGATATTTCTGTTTTAATTTGTTTCTTTATCTTTGTATTAATTCTTATATGTATTTACTCTTCTGTTTCTTTTATTTATATATATTTTTTAATTTGTTTATTTTTGCATTTGTGTTTTATTTATTCATTTATTTATTTTTATTTTTGCACTTATTTTTTATTAATTTCCTCTCTGCTTCTCCAAACTCCATCTACTGCAGTAATACACTGACTATGGAGAAGTAGCTCATACAACCACACGGAGAAACACCACAACTATCCCTTTAAGACTTCCTGAAACTTAAAAATAATCAAAATTATTGTTGTTTTCTTTACTAATCAGATTTTAGACAGAAAACCATCCAACAACAATGTGCCTAAAAACTAAACAAATAACTAAATACAGGAGGAAATAGTAAGAGACAGGAGAGCAGAGGGTTCCCAGAAGATGATTAATACTAACAGAGCTGTCTGTGTTTTACATTATAGTCATTATAGTCATTATAGTCTGAGAGCTGAAGTCTCTTTAATGCCAGTTAACTCCAGTTTGATCCTTCCGCTGAAACATAAACACACCTGAAATATTTTCACTGAAGAGAGAATTCGCCTGTAAAGATGATCCAGATTAATAGAAAACCTTCAGTTCATCAAACAGAATAAAAGAAATTCCTCTGTCGTTAACACCTTCCTCTCTTCCTGTTTGTGTCCAGGTGACCTACAAGGCTCCGGAGCCGATGGGGGAACATTTCATCGCTGAGTCTTTTGACCGGGGGACACTAGACGGGTGAGCACATCCTCCCCTGTTTCCTCTCTTTACTCCTCCTTCCTTCAGTTCTCCCCTGTTTCCTCTCTTTACTCCTTCCCCTTCTCTCTTGTTCCTCCCTTCCTTACCCTTCTTCACTAGCACTTGTTTCCATGTTTCCTCCTCCTCTTCTTCATTTCCTCCCCTTTCCTCCTCCTCCTTTCCCCCTTTTCCTGGTTTCCTTCTCCTTACCTGCACTTTTTCACTTCCTTGGCTCCCCCTTTCATCTCTTCTTCCATCCTTTGCCTCGTGTCTCCTTTCCTCCACCTTCCTATCACCTACCTCCTCACTTCCTTCTTCCTTTTATTTCCAGTTTCTGTCTCCTTTCCTACATCATCTCCTACCTCACGCGCAGCTAGCAGGGCCGGTCCTAAAGTTTCTGGGGGCCTTTTGCAAAAAAATTTTTCGACCAAATGCTATTTTTTTCACAGCAATATAAAATAAATAATGGAAAGGGAACTATAACCTGATTATAAATATTATATTTAAATAATCATAATCTTTTGAATTGTGTTTTTATGCAAATAACTGCCAACGGATGTCAATAACAAAGTACAGTACAGTACTGTGTACTACAGTACCCTCCCACCCCCCAAAAACAGGGCTCCCCCAGAAGCTACGGTGTAATTTGAACACTCTAATTTACTGTGTATATAATGTTTTACATGTAAAATATATCAAACATTAAATTACATCAGATCTAAAATGTTATTCCATCATTTAGCGCATACATTTCAAAAGTGGCAGATAACATTTCTGAGTGGCAGACAAAAAAAATACTTGTCTGTCACAGTGGCAGGAAGTGGAAAGAGTAAATGTCAGACCGTGATGTTTGGTATCTAAACTCACCTGTGTGTTGGTTTCAGCTGGGTGTTGTCCAGCGCCAAGAAGGAAGACACCGATGAAGACATCGCTAAATATGACGGTAGGTACATCTCTCAATGTTTTCACATGCAGTATTCAGACCATTTACTGCAGTAAAAGTACGTCAGTATACTCAGTAAAATGTAGTTAAAGTATTAAAAGATTTTAATAATAATTATTAAAAGCAGGACTTCCTGGTTGAGCTGGAGCTCGTTTTGAACTTCTGATTATTGTTGTCACTAACAGGTAAATGGGCGGTGGAGGAGATGAAGGACAGCAAGCTGCCCGGTGATAAAGGTCTCGTCCTGAAGTCTCGAGCCAAACATCACGCCATCTCGGCCCAGCTGCTGCGACCTTTCACCTTTGACACCCGGCCCCTCATCATCCAGTAAGAAGACGACGTTCTCCTCTCTGGTTTCTCTCACTCACTTCTTTTACCTGCCAGGTGTTCTCATCTCTCTATATGATATATCTGTTTGTGTTCAGGTACGAGGTGAACTTCCAGTTGGGGATCGACTGCGGCGGCGCCTACGTGAAGCTGCTGACTCAGACTCCGGACCTCGACCTGGTCAGTTTGACTCCTTACCTTCCTCCAACACAGCTGACGACTGATTAAATAATGAGGAAACATCTTTGTTATTTACTGTTGCATGATGTTAATAGACTTTAAACTCGTAGAGAAACTAGACGTGGTCCCTCTCTGTGTGTCTCCAGGACCAGTTCGTGGATAAAACTCCGTACACCATCATGTTCGGACCCGACAAGTGTGGAGAAGATTACAAACTGCACTTCATCTTCAGACACAAAAACCCCAAAACTGGAGAGTACGAAGAGAAACACGCCAAGAAACCCGACGCCGACCTGAGGACGTACTACACCGACAAAAAGACTCACCTGTACACACTGGGTAAGACACACACACACACACACACACACACACACACACACCTGTACACACTGGGTACGACACACACACATTGATGACGGGTCAGGTGTGTAACTCCTCTCCTCTGTCGCCCCCCAGTGGTGAACCCTGACAACACCTTCGAGGTGTTGGTGGACCAGACGGTGGTGAACAGCGGCAGCCTGCTGACGGACATGACCCCCGCTGTGAACCCGCTCGCTGAGATCGAGGACCCCGACGACCAGAAACCAGAGGACTGGGACGAGAGGCCCAAGATCCAGGACCCCGCCGCCGCCAAGCCCGAAGACTGGTCAGTTCACAGACTTTATAATATATAATACTGGTCCGTACATGTTTGATAATCGTCTGTGTGTTTGTGGTAATTTCTGTATATTTATATTTCTATATGTGTTTGTCCGTAGGGACGAGGACGCTCCTGCTCAGATTCCAGACGAAGACGCAGTGAAACCAGACGGCTGGCTGGACGACGAGCCGGAGTACATCGGAGACCCCGAAGCCATCAAACCTGAAGACTGGTGAGTCATAACGTGTTAACGTCTGATGGCTGATTAAGATGTAGCTAAACTGTAGCTAGACCCCGCTCACCTGTCTGTCTGTACTTCCTGTCCGTCAGGGACGTGGACATGGACGGCGAATGGGAGGCTCCTCAGATCCCTAACCCCGCCTGTGAGTCCGCCCCCGGCTGCGGCGCCTGGAAGAGGCCGATGATCGACAACCCCAACCACAAGGGCAAGTGGAAGCCGCCCATGATCGACAACCCCAACTACCAGGTGAGTTTATAAACCCCGCCTCCTCCCGTAGTTTGGACCAGTATCTAAGCATAGAAACGAAACTCTCACACATTTCTTCACATATTTTAATAATACTTTTTGGACATTTTTTAGACATTTTACTAAATTTCCAATTGAAACTCTTATTATATTTATAATATTTTATTGTTCAACACAGGCCATTTCAGTAGAATATGACAATAGAATAGAAATAATTTAATTTTACTTTTGTACGGCAGTTTTTAGGCGGACGGTATTTGCTTTCAGTCCAAAATGGCTGAAGCGTAGCTCTGCTGCTGGGCGCTGATGTTGACGTGGACAAACTATTGACTTTAACTAATTTATCGATATCCGTTCTTTGGTGATAATCCCGTTTCTGTCCTCAGGGCATCTGGAAGCCGAGGAAGGTCGCCAACCCGGCGTTCTTCGAGGACCTGCAGCCGTTCAGGATGACTCCGTTCAGCGCCGTGGGTCTCGAGCTCTGGTCCATGACCAACGACATCTACTTCGACAACTTCTTCATCACCGACGACCGCAACACCGCCGAGCGCTGGGCCAACGACGGCTGGGGGCTGAAGAAGGCTGCCGAGGGCGCCGCTGATGTGGGTGTACTTTAATTATATTTGTCAGTGTGTCAAATATAAATAAAACTACAATAAAATAGAACAAAACAAAGAAATAATAAACACAAGTTTGCAGGATGTAGGAAAGTCTTTTTTTCCTGTTTTTGTGTGTTCATTAATGTGTTTGTCGTTGTTGCAGCCCGGTCTGGCCACTCAGATGCTGAACGCTGCAGAGGAGCGCCCGTGGCTCTGGGTCGTCTACGTCCTCACCGTGGCTTTACCGCTCGTCCTCATCATCGTCTTCTGTTGCACCGGCAAGGTAACGCACGCACGCACGCACACACCCACACACACACGCATACACACGCTGACACACGCTGTACTGTCAGCTGGATAGACAGATCTGTATACCTGGAGGGAAATGAGAGCTGGGAAGTTGCTACCTGGATTGTTGTATGAACCATCGTGCAGCGTGTTGCCAGCGCTGACGTCTCAGTCTGGTGTGTGTGTGTGTGTGTGTGTGTGTGTGTGTGTGTTGTGACTCCACAGAAGTCCTCAGGATCAGATCAGGGTCAGTTGAGTCTCACCAGCTTACAGGAAGAGTTAAAGGAAGCCGGACGCCCAAACGGACCTGCCACCGCCTCCTCAGGCCCGGTGACTGACGCTGTTAGAGTAGCTTCCTGTGTTGGTTCTGTGTGCTGCCGGTGCCGGTTCTGGTTCTGTGGTGCTGTAGTTTAGTTTCTGTCTGTTGTTGTGAAACGTCGTCAGAAACCGCCGACAACACCACTATTACATCATGTGTCCTACAGAGAGATTTCAGATACGTGGTGGAATAGAATTATAAGCTCATTTACTCAAGTTCTGTACTTAAATTTGAGGTACCTGTACTTTGGTGTATTTTCTTCTCATGCTACTTTCTGCTTCTACTCCGCATCATTTATCTGACGGCTTCAGTCACTTTGCTTCAAAACATATGAATAGTTTATAAAATATGATGTTTAGTTATAAATTAAACTCCCAAACAGTTTATACATGTAGAGCTGAAACCATCATTCAATTAATCAATGAGTCCATTAATCAATGAGTCCATTAATCAATCAGTCAATTAATCAATGAGTCCATTAATTAATGAGTCCATTAATCAATCAGTCAATTAATCAATGAGTCCATTAATCAATCAGTCAATTAATCAATGAGTCCATTAATTAATGAGTCCATTAATTAATCAATGAGTCCATTAATCAATGAGTCCATTAATTAATGAGTCCATTAATTAATCAGTCGATTGACAGAAAATTAATGTGAAACTATTTTGATGTAATTTTTTTATGTAAAAACATGTAATGGTTCCAGATTCTAAAATGTGAAAATTTGCTGCTTTTTCTTTTAATAATTGTAATAGACATTTTTCCCAATTTTTTTTCACACTTTTCATAATTTTTGGGACATTTTGCAAATTTTCAGATTTTTCACAAATTGTTTCACATAATTTGATAAATCTTTTGGATATTCTTCACATTATTTCAGACATTTTTCACTATTTTTTTCACATATTTTAATAATTTTTTGGATATTTTACAGACATTTTACAGATTCAGATTTTTGGGGATTTTTTTAATGTTTTTTTGCATATTTTATTTTTTGGACATTTTAGATTTTCGACTGAAATTTCTGAACCTGTAAAGTTGAACTGAACAGTTTACCTGTTTTTGTCCTGCAGAAGAAGACCCCAGCGACGCCGGCAGCAGAGTACAAGAAGACGGACGAAGCTCAGCCCGACGTGAAGGAGGAGGAAAAGGAGGAGGAAGAGGAGGAGGAGGAAGAGGAGCAGCAGGAGGAGAAGGAGGAGAAGACTGAAGAGGCAGAAGAGGCAGAGAAGAGCAGTCCAGGTTGCTACAACGTCCAGATTGTTCATTTCCTCTCTGCGGTCTCCTGCTGTCCGTCACTGTCGGTCTGACTGATTTAATCTTTATTTTTCTTTCAGCTGCAGAAGAGAAGAGTGACGAAGAAGAGGAGAGTCCTAAAGAGGAAGAGGAAGAGGAAGCAGAGAAGGATGGAACGGCTGACGAGGTGAGGAGACGGGAGATGATCAGCGCCTAATATCAGTGTAATGATGCGTTCAAGTGCTTTTCTTTGTGGTTTGTAGTGAAAACAAACCAGATGGATGAAGAAAAATTTCATATATGTTGAATTTTCAGACAACTTTGTGGTCAAAAACCAGCCAGTAAACCGGTTAATATCTTAATATCTCTATGTTCAGCACCAGTTATTTTCTACAGTTCAAGATTCAGATGGAGCTGAAGTGTTTTTAATCTCCTCGTTTCTCTGGATGAATAAATTTAACCACAACATTTCTTCTTCTCTGCAGAAGGAGGACGACGTTCTGCGGAGATCTCCCAGGAACAGGAAGGTCAGAAAGGACTGATATCTCTGAATCCACAGCCCTGACCTCATCACCTCCTCCCATCTCCCCTAAAATATCCCCCCCCCCTCCTCCTCCTCGTCTTCTACTCCGAGGCGATGACGCCTAAATGGAACCCGTGGAAGCAGTGAAGCCGACAGGAAACTAATCAAGACCTCCAATAAATGGACGCCTGCTCATGATGATGATGATGATGATGATGATGATGATGATGATTCCAGTATGAACAGGACTGAGTTAGCGTGATTTAAAGGATTCTTTTTTTTTGTTTTTGAAAGAGATTAACTGAGATTAACTAAAACTTCCTGCATCATTCCTTAACAACACGTGAGCAGACCTGAACCCACGGGATCAGCACGTCCCGTCTGCTGCACTACCACCGCCCGCTCTCCGCCCAGCGCCGTCCTGAGCTAGCAAGCCCCGCCCTCCCGACAGCCTGCTAATTAGCGCTCAGCAACTTGCTATAAATCTACTGACAGACGGCAACCACTAGTTAGCCGTCAATCTGGAGTAACCATCTTCCTGTTTGGGCTGCTAATTAGCTCACCATCAGGGTGCTAATTAGGCTAACTGTAGCCTAAATGATCCAACAATTCACCAAACAAAAGTCTTGCCAATTGCCAGGCTAGCAGCTAGCTTGTAAGCAACATGCTAATTCACCTGCTAGCAGTTGATTGATTAGCCTTCTGGGAGATTTATTACCCAACAAATGATCAGGGAATTAACCCACCAAAAGTGTTGCCAATTAGGCTACCAACAGGCTACTAATTAGGCTAACAGTAGCCCCAATTATCCAACAACAATTCAATAACCAAACTCTTGCCAATGAGCCTAATTAGCCTGCAAACATTCCCAACAATTGTGTCGTTTGCCAGGCTAGCAACTAGCTTGTAAGCAACATGCTAATTCACCTGCTAACAGTTGATTGATTAGCCTTCTGGGAGATGTATTACCCAACAAATGATCAGGGAATTAACCCACCAAAAGTGTTGCCAATTAGGCCACCAACAGGCTACTAATTAGGCCACCAACAGGCTACTAATTAGGCTAACAGTAGTCCAAACTCTCCAACAATTCAACAACCAAATCTCTTGCCAATTAGCCTGCAAACATTCCCAACAATTGTGTAGTTTGCCAGGCTAGCAGCTAGCTTGTAAGCAACATGCTAACAGTTGATTGATTAGCCTTCTGGGAGATTTATTTATTAACCCACCAAATGTGTTGCTAATTAGCCTCCTAGCATGCTAATTAGCTCATGAGCCGCTTGGTAGCAATCCGGCTACTTGTACTACGATGTTAAAGTAGCCCACTATCATCCACTCGGACTACAAACTAATTAGTGTTAACAACGGGCCGCTAACGAGCCCACAAATAATGCAATTTACTTACCAACACCTAGCTAATTAGCCTGCTACGAAGCTAATTCACCTACTAACAGTTGTTAGCCTAGATTTTACAAGTTAGCTCGTGATTAGCCACCTTGCTAATATTTAAAACTTCCTTTTTCTTGTCTCCTTTTCTTGTCATTTAATTGTGTTTTGTTTTAAAGCTGTTAGCTCCATGTTAGCGCCACATGTAGCAATCATGTTTCCTCCGTTTTTTCTACTGTTTTATTGTCCAGATGGCGGCGGGGGAAAGGTCAGAGGTCAGAGCCTAAAACAGTTGGAGAGATTTAACTGTAAATGTCAGTTCAAGCTGAGTGACAGGTGTTGGTTACCTAGCGCTGAGGTGGATCTCATCAGACCGGTCTTTCTTCCGATACCGACGTATGAAAACCTCCAGTTGTTGTCTTGGTGTCATTTATGACACTTTGGAGATACAAGGTTTCCTCCCTCTAGTAGTCCGTTATTAATGTAGAGCTCCTCCTCCGTCTTTATTGGTCCAAACAAACATGACAGCAGCTCGTTATCTCCTCCTGATCTGATTACCTCGTTAAGGTGTAAAACATCCAGACTCACCTGTGTAGCTTTTCCTGTTGTTAAAGTACCTTCAGTGTGTAAAACAAGCTGCTGTCGTCTTTTTGTTTGGACGTCCAACTCGTCACGTCAGCAGGTGGATGGACACCCAGCCCCTCTTTCTTCAAACCCCAAAATGAAAAGAAAAAGGCACTAAGGTGAACAAATCAGGCGCTTAATCCTCTCACCTGTCCACCTGGGGCACATCAACACCTCCAACTAATCACACACACGCTTTCCTACATGAATCCTGAATCTGTGTCGGACTTTAGTCCCATGTTTTAAAAGACACGGCACTTGAGCGTGATAAAGACTTCAGGAAATACTACAATAATCTTAACTTAAGGTTCACTTACTGGCTTTTCTCCAGAGCTTTCATCCGTAACAGAAGTTCCATACATGGGTTAAAACTTTATCCACTGATGAAGACTGTGAGATGCTGTTGAAAGCTTCAGAAAAAGCTAGTAAGTGGACCTTGAGTGAAGACAAAATAGAAACTCAAAGTTAAAAAAAGTCATCATATCAAACATAATTTTTTGTTTATGGCAGGCATTTAATTCAGCTATAATTTATGCGCATATATATCACGTAATAATGTCGTCCTGAAGAGCAGAAACAGCCAATCACGGACATTTTTGAAGAGGAAACTAACCATCAGGTGTCGCCAAAATAAAACCAGCTGAAATCTTAAAGGATTTTAACTGAAACATCTATCGCCGCCGTCTGACGACCACCGAAAAACTGCACGTTACAGTAGTTTAATCCTGACCTCCTGACCTTTCCTCTAGCGCCGCCATCTGGACAAAAAAGAGAAAAACAATACGTGACAAATAATCTCATGAATTTTGCTTGTAAAGATCCTAAATTATGTTTTTTTAATTCATCATGAAATCATCTAAGGATTATAAAGCAGATCACAAACTGTAACGAGGTTTTCCCCCGTCTTCAGTGTGACTGATGGAGCATCGTTCTGTGGCGTCAGTGTACAGCTTTGGAGAAAAAAATATATCTGAAATAAAACTGGTTTTGTGAATCTTGAAAGTGTGTGTGGAAGAAGAAATAACTACATTAGTCCAGTTCTGTATCCGGGACATGACTGTTGATGTGTCTGTTTGTGTCCTCTTTGTATCATCGTACAGTGAAAGCAACTAAAGGGTCTGTTTTCTGTTGATTCCCACCAACGACGTGATTGGCTGATGGGGTTTTGACAGTGAATGGGGGGCGGGATGGGGAATTTTAAGTCTCTGGCTGTTGGTGAGGTCAGATTTTGGGGCTCGAGGTGATCTTGGAGCTTCCATAACCTTCATTTCCCTCCTTTTTTTTAGGGGTAAACAAGCTAGTTACATTTCGTCTATAAACTCTGCTGCTTGTAGTCTTTACTGTTTTCCTGAAAAGTGTCAGAATATGATGCTTCTTTGGGCTTTAGGACGTATCGCCTCCTCCAGCAGCATCAGTAACAGTACATTCCCATCCAGAATGTATGTTTCAGCTCTTCATCGTCTCCCTTTTTTTTTTTTTTAGTCTCAGATTATTTTTGTGTCCGGCTGAAGCTGCCTAGCTTACCAGACTGTAGACTGAACACTGTATCTGCTGGTAAAACCTTTACATGACTCTGTAACTCTGTACTTTTTATTTTTGTTGACATTGTGTTTTGAACTAAACTTTAATGGTTGGCCCTGCAGCCTGTTTCTGATGTACACACTATTGTAGAGAGATGGACCGCTGAGACGCCACACCAGAGGTCCAGCTTTGAATAGAAATACTGTGACGATGGAGCCTGATGTGTGTGTGAACACGCAGTCAACATTTGTTTTGATGAATAAAAAGGCCAAATGGAAACTGAACGACAGGCTGAACAAGTGGTTTTATTATTAATTAATGTGTTTTTGATTCATTTGATTCAAGTCATTATTTCAAGATCTAAAGGCATTATTTGAGATCCAAAGATTTTATTTTGAGATACTGTCATTATTTCAAGATAATTCATCAATCAGTTCTAAGTTGTTTCCTCTTAATTTTCTTTTACAAAATTCACATTTTTTATTAAAAACCACATCTTGAGACAATTTCTTTGTGTGATAATAGCCCAATTTGTAACGCATTTCTTTCAATTTGTTGAGGCTATTGTCAGTTAATTCTTTTTTCTTTTTTAGACAAAAGGATAATATACAAAAAAACAAACAGGTGAACAATACCAGCACATACAGAACAGAAATAAGTGATACAAATACTTAAGAGCATAAAATGAGAATAATAGAAATTACTTAAAAAATAAAAAAACAGGAGTGTATATATACACAGATATAAATATATTCAGTCATAGGAAAATTTAAATATATCAATTTTTTTATTTTTCTGAACTTCTTTAAGACTGTCAAACTTGTAAACACAAAAAAAGTAATAAAACTGTAGGTGAACTCTTGAATATTTTCTTCAAATTCACATAAAGATCCAGTGAAATTGTGGTAACATTATTATTATTTATTACTTTATTATATTGTATTGTTTTGTATTATATTGTATGTATAATATAATATTATGTTATATTATATTATATTATTATATGTTATATTAAATGATATATTATATTGTATAATACAATATAATATAGTATAGTATATTATATTATATTATATAATATGATATAATATTATATTATATTATATCATATTATAGTATAGTATAATATAGTATAGTATAGTATAGTATAGTATAGTATATTATATTATATTATACTATATTATATGATATTATATCATATTGTATGATATAATATCATATTATAGTATAGTATAATATAGTATAGTATGGTATAGTATAGTATAGTATATTATATCATACAGAACAGAAATAAGTGTAAGTATATTATACTATATCATATTATATAGTATAATATGATATAATATACTATATGATATTATACTATATCATATTATAGTATAGTATAATATAGTATAGTATAGTATAGTATATTATATTATATTATATTATATCATATTATAGTATAGTATAATATAGTATAGTATAGTATAGTATAGTATATTATATTATATTATATTATATGATATAATATGATATAATATTGTATTATATTATATCATATTATATAGTATAGTATAATATAGTATAGTATAGTATAATATAGTATAGTATATTATATTATATTATACTATATTATATTATATTATATTATATTATATTATATAATATGATATAATATTATATTATATTATATCATATTATAGTATAGTATAATATAGTATAGTATAGTATAATATAGTATAGTATAGTATAGTATAATATAGTATAGTATAGTATATTATATTATATTATATTATATTATATCATATTATAGTATAGTTTAGTATAGTATAGTATAGTATAGTATATTATATTCAAACACCACTGTTTGTTTTTGTTGTCAGTTAACTCATTACTCATTCATTACTTCCTGTTGGACGTCACCGAGTATTCCTCGCTCTCTATTGGCTGTCCGTGCTGTCAGTCATCGGGGAGTTGAAGGCGGGATCATTCCTGATGTCGCTGAAAGAAGAAAAAAGAGAAAGTTTCCAAGATGGCGGAGTAGCGCTGGAGACAATAGAACAACTATAGTTAGCTCCAGAGTTAGCCCGCTCTAACTCCGCTCTAACTCCGCTCTAACGGGACTAACCCGCTCTAAAGACCACACATAACCCGACTCGGGCTCGGCCAGGCGGGGAGGAGGAATATATCTACAAAGATAAACAGAGAGAGGATGAAGCTGTATTTAAACGGTTCAGGCAGCTAGCCACCTAGCAGCTAACAGCTAACAGCTAACAGCTAACAGCTAACGGTAGCCCGTCTAACCCATAGAGTTAGCAGCTAACAGTTAGCAGCTAGCCACCTAGCCTGCTAGTGGAGCTAACATTAGCCCGTCTAACCCATAGACATAGAGTTAGCAGCTAGCAGTTAGCAGCTAACAGCTAACAGTTAGCAGCTAACTGCTAACTGTTAGCCCGTCTAACCCATAGTAACAGAGTTAGCAGCTAGCAGCAGCAGGATCAGCTGTTAGTCAGTCAGAAGCTGTAGAAGCTGTAGAAGGAGCGGACAGCAACACGTTCACAGTAAGTGAGTTTAAATCAGCTCATCTGGAGAGTCTTAACGTTTGTTTTCTCCTCAGTGTGAGATGAATATAATATAAATAATAATAATGTTATTAGCTGATTATCAGCTGAGCTGCAGAGTTAGTGAAGTACTTATCCAGCTAACATGCTAACTAGCTCTGTGCTAACCGAGCTAACACTTTAATACTCGAGCTACAATAAAAGTTTGAGCCGAGTTGTAGCTCCGCTGTGATGCTCCACTGCGGAGAACACTGTCAGGAACAGATACCTGGAGGGGAAGCCAGAGTCTAACGGGAGATAGCTCCAGAAACAACCTCATATTAATGATCTATTTGAAGGTTTTTAAGGAATTTTCGACGCTCCAACTTTGATTAGTGAGTGGAGGAATGTTGCTGACTGAACCAGCTCAGAGGAGTTAGTCTGGTACACACACAGCTCTCTGCTTCATCCTCCAGTCAGTTAACATGGGAATGAAAAATATGAATTTACCATAGAAAGTTTTTGCAAAAAGCTTTGGTTTGAGATAAATCAGAGATAAATCAGAGGTGTTTTGTGGTTAAACTCCACCAGACTCCAGCAGCTCTGCTGTCTTTAACACAGCAAGTTAAAGGAGCTGATGTTTATAATGAAGTTTATAGTGGTTAGAATCAGGAGGCTGAATGGTTTTGCACCCAGAAACCTCAGTGTTTGTCTCCGGCAGTGAGTCGCTGTGACTGAAGGCCATTAGCAAGACAAAGGTCGCCTCCATGGAGCCAGCAGAGGAGTCTTTGTAGAGGGCGAGGGGGGTGTAGAGACGCCCAGAGGGACAGAGACACAAAACACACTAATTCAGCATTTTATGGACGAAACCTGAGCCGGGGAGTTTTTTTACTACGAGTCTTTTATATTGATGATGGCGGATTTTGTTACACCGCGACACAGCGCGGTGATGGAGAGGCTCCGCCGGAGGATCGAGCTCTTCCGGCAGCATCACAACAGCTGCGAGAGCCGCTACGAGAACGCGACGCTGGAGCGGCTGGAGCTGGAGAGACAGCAGACCTTCGCCCTGCACCAGCGCTGCCTGCAGGCCAAGGCCAAGCGGTCCAACAAGCACCGGCAGCCGCAGCCCAGCGGAGACCAGGCCGGCCAGAGAGCGCAGGGAGGCGGCGGAGGAGGTGGAGGAGGAGGCGGTGGAGGCAGCGCGGAGCTCGGGGAGAGCGGAGGCACGGCGGCGGAGCAGAGCAGGAACAGCACCCTGATAGCGGTGAGTGAGCACCGGACACAAACACACACACTACTACTGGAGGGGCATTAATAAACCACCAAGAGGGACAGCTGGAGGTGCTTCAGGCAGAGCTCGGAGTGGCAGTCTGAATCAGTTATTTGGTATTTACAGATTGCTTTAATCAGGAATGCCAGCGTGACTCCCACTACAATACAATCACAACATGTGTCTCATGATAATGGTGGTACAAACAGACTGTTGTGTGCTCTGCTGTATGTGACCACACATCAGTGACCAAATAGTGAAGAGTTACTGCACTTAACCTCATTTAACTGGTGCGATTACACCAGCAAAATCAGTTGCACTAGAGCTAAACTAGTTTGCACAACCATTGTTTGTCTTTTGAAGGTCTCATTTGCTATTTATTGATTAGTTTATAATGCAGAAGAGCAACGTTGCATTCACACCAAGACTGTTGTGTGCTCTGCTGTATGTGGCCAGACACTGATGTCTGATGTGGACCAAATAGTGATGGGTTACTGCACTTATTCTTATTAAACTGGTGCGATTACACCAGCAAAATCAGTTTGCACTAGAGCTAAACTAGTTTGCACATCCATTGTTTGTCTTTTGAAGGTCTCATTTGCTGTTTATTGATTAGTTTACAATGCAGAAGAGCAACTTTGCATTCACACCGAGAGCAAAGCGAATTTTCACCTCGCTTTACTCGCAGGCGGTATCATTTGTGTTCATTTGCTCTTGATGCTCCGGAGAGGACAAGGAGCTCGTCTCCATAGATACCAACAACTTTTCTTCCCTCCATCAACCATGGAAGAAATAACCACTGTTGCTGCTTTGTACATGTTGTGGAAGTCCCAGATATGTCAGAAAAACCAAACGCCGTCGTGTCTGGGTTCATTACATCACCCGGCGGCGAGCTGTATTCACATACAGTGACATCACACTGACTGTATCTAGCAGCCACACGTCGCTACTGCGGTATGAACCCAGAATAAACAGATTGTGCTGTGATTTAGTATCAAGAAACAGATCAAAATGGTGCTGAAATAACTATATAATGATGCTGATTAGTAAAAACTCTGAATTCATGCTTTGTCAGGTCCGTTGCCATGGCGACAAATAGATAACTTTTAAAATGCTTGTTTTCTGAATGGAGTTTGGATGGATCAGTGCCAGGCTATGCAGCTGCTCCATCAACACTCAACATAAAGTCATCTAGAGACGTTGTTGTTTCTACCAGAGACAGTCTGTGGTTTCTGCTCTCTGTACAGATATGATGGACTATCTTAGCTCTGGGTGACCACAGACACATACAAGATTTATTTCCTCCATCTCTGATTCAACAACGACAGGAGGACAATCTCAATGCCTGGAGGCTTTCACCACACAGCAGCACGCAAATTTCTCGCTCAAGTTGAAATATTTCAACTCCTGCACAAATTTGCGTCTATTCGCCTCTTTGCATCAACTTTGTATGTAATTACGCTTAACTTTTCGCTATGTTTATGCCGAGCGTCCACACTACTCCGGGTTTTCGAGCCCCTAAAATGGAGACGTTTGAAAACGCCGCTGACGCCGTTTTAGTTGAGTTTTAGTCTGGACGAACAAAAACGGAGAAGTTTGAAAACGATGACGCAGACGCCCACGTTTGCTACCCGATTGGATCTTATCAGTCATGACATGTCCTTCCCTGACTCGTCGCGCCACATCCCATTACACGTTTCCGGAAGAAACTTTATTCAGTGTCAATGTAGCCTCAGTGCCCTTTTGCCCTCTATCCCCTTTTGTTTCAGTATTTGTTGCAGTATTGGTGCTGAAACAGTTATTCAATTTAGCTGATTTACAGAAAATTAGTTTATCATTTAACTAATTTATTAGATAAAAATGGCAAACTTCTTTTTACAATCAGTGGCTTTTCTGTATCACATAGTTTAAACTGACTCACTTTGAAGTCTTATGATTGTTGTTCAGACTTTTGAATTGGGCATTTATTCTTGTTCTAAAAAAACAATTCATAGATTAAACAAATTTATTAATTAGTTGTACCTGTTTGCATCTACTTAAAGGTGCTAACTGTGGACAACTACTAGATCTTAATTATTCATATTTCCTCATGCTGTTAAAGGCTTGTTTACATCAGGGATGTTTGTAAACACACACAATTCTTATTTATATATCTCTTATTAAACTCTTCAATAATAGTTTATATAGCAAAACAAAAGCATCATATTTAAGTATAGTGTCGGATAAATGTATTAATGTAAAGGTGTTAAATCTGTGTTGATTAAATGTCAGATTATTCTGCCCTGTCCAAAATTGTGCAGAGTTTCTCAGTTTGGTTTGTAGTTTTACTCCTTTATTGTATTACAGCCTGTTAACGTCTTCATGTTCTGTCTGAATCCAGATAGACTGACGTGTGTGCTGTGTGTGTGTGTGTGTGTGTTAGCAGAAACTCAGCTGTTAGGAAACAGAAGAGTCTAAAGTCCGTCTGATAGTTGAGTCTCTCAGCAGGTGAGACTGTCGGTGGCATTTATCAGGTTTTAAACTGCAGCTCAAGACACCAAACAGGCTGCAGGTTCAATCAAACTGTGTCTGAATTGACCTACAGAGAGGAATTCAAACTAATACCCAAATGTACCTGCTGCTCTGGAGACTTTCATTCATACTTTGCAAACATTTCAAAACCATTGTGGGGGATCTGGTGGTCCTCCCCCAGAAAATTTTTAGTGTCAAAGATTTTGTTTCCTGCATTCTGGTGTCTTTAAAAGAATGAAAATAATAACTACACTGCAACAATATTTTATGTTCAACTTTTAATTTTACTTTTAATTCTCAGGAATATTCATCGGTTTTTATTCACTCATTCAGTATTTCTTTATCTTTCTCCATTTCTCTCTCCGTCTCACTGACTGAAGGTCCTTTCAGACACATCGCAACAACGCCACCACTGACCTCTGAAACCCGTTATTTTTAACGGCTTGCGCCGTAACGGCTCTTTGCTGCATCGAGCAAAGCCCAACTTTTGGCGCTGCACGCTGTGATGTTAGTGAGAGCAGCTCAAACTGTGCTGTGTCGCGAGCATAGACCTCTCTCCTTCGCCGGGAAACTGCACTAGATGTAGCTGTATTGTCGTCCGGGTAGAAACAGTAGAGATTATAGACGCTGTACAGCGCTAGAAACAGGTTGAGATAACGAAAAACTGTGTTTTAATGCAGATGAATTCACCACATAGTTGTTCTCATTCATATGTTTTTCTCTTTCTGTTGTCAGACAAATGAACCGGTATGAAACAGTGATTTCATCGCAGCAACCAGCAGTTGTTGTCAAGCTGCTGCTCTGCTTATAAAATCGTTATTTTCTAATCGTGGCGTCGTCTGATTATATCAACATAAATGACATCCACTCTTCTGTGTGTAAAAATAATAAAGAATGTCTAATGATTTTAATTAGTTGTGGTTTTAAATATTAATAGCTATTACAGACTGTGTGGGCTAAAAACAAACTAGAAGCCTAATTCTCCTTTACAATAATTCACTACATATTCAAAATCAGGCATGAAACTCATTAAAATACGTTAGAATCGAGATCAGTGTATGTGATGGAAAAGTGGTGTTAGAATTAACCACCAAATTTGTCTTTAACGGCCAAAATGTTTCTCTGGCGGAGCCTACGACGTATTGGCAGTTCGTCTAGTGTTTTTTTGTAGGTAGATGAAAACGGATTCAATAAACATACTTATTTTTTCCTTTATCATCGTTATCATGAACATTATTTAGTTTGTGTTTTCGACCTATGCTGAGTTTCTAGGGGTTCTGTGGACAGTTAAACAACAACGAGATGTTTTAGTAGAACTCTAGTAGAGTTCAGAAAACGTGGAGAGGAGCACTGAAGCTGCTCTGGAGGTTCATACACATGTTCTGTGTAGTATTAACTCTCAGTGTATCTGGTTCATAGTGGATCTGCTCTCAGCAGCAACAGACTAACAGTGACTCTGGAGTCCTGAGAGGTGACTCAGTATGTACAGAAACCCCCCACCGCCCCCTCACAGCTGACTCATCACTGTGAGTGTTGGTCCTGACTACTAACAGGAAACGCCTCGCTGTCGCTGCTGGTGGTAATAGTAGTAGATAAAGTACTTTTATATCGATTTATATGGTATTAAATTTGCTGGATTAGCTAAAAATATAATGGATTCTTACAGAAAAAAAATCTTTTTATCCACAAACTGTATATAAGAAGTGGACGTTGTCACCGTGACGTCACCCAGTGGTTTGTGGACTGCGGTTTTGTAGCCTTGAGCATTTTGGCCGTCGCCATCTTGGTTTGTTGGCCGTCGCCATCTTGGTTTGTTGGCCGTCGCCATCTTGGTTTGTTGGCCGTCGCCATCTTGGTTTGTTGGCCGTAGCCTCCTTGGTTTGTTGGCCGTAGCCACCTTGGTTGGTTGGCCCTTGCCACCTTGGTTTGTTGGCCGTCGCCATCCTGGTTGGTTGGCCGTAGCCTCCTTGGTTTGTTGGCCGTAGCCACCTTGGTTTGTTGGCCCTTGCCATCTTGGTTTGTTGGCCGTCGCCATCCTGGTTGGTTGGCCGTCGCCATCTTGGTTCGTTGGCCGTAGCCTCCTTGGTTTGTTGGCCATAGCCACCTTGGTTGGTTGGCCCTTGCCATCTTGGTTTGTTGGCCGTCGCCATCCTGGTTGGTTGGCCGTAGCCTCCTTGGTTTGTTGGCCGTAGCCACCTTGGTTTGTTGGCCGTAGCCACCTTGGTTTGTTGGCCATAGCCACCTTGGTTGGTTGGCCGTCGCCATCCTGGTTGGTTGGCCCTCGCCATCTTGGTTTGTTGGCCATAGCCACCTTGGTTGGTTGGCCCTTGCCATCTTGGTTTGTTGGCCGTAGCCACCTTGGTTGGTTGGCCCTCACCATCTTGGTTTGTTGGCCGTAGCCACCTTGGTTGGTTGGCCCTTGCCATCTTGGTTTGTTGGCCGTAGCCACCTTCGTTGGTTGACCCTCGCCATCTTGGCTTGTTGGCCGTCGCCATCTTGGTTGGTTGGCCCTCGCCATCTTGGTTTGTTGGCCGCAGCCACCTTGGTTGGTTGTCCGTAGCCACCTTGGTTTGTTGGCCGTCGCCATCTTAATAATAACACTTCTACAATGAAAATATTTTAAGCTTGCATCAAAAGTACAGGTCCAATAGATAGACCAAAAAAACATCTTAATGTCCTTTAATTTCTGTTTACATACCTGCCAACATACGTACAGTGATACTTATTCTTCTGTGATGATATCGACCAGTAATATTGGCACATAGAAGAATAAACATGAACAAAAACACAGTAAAAGTCAAATAAATACCAATGATGAAACTGTAAAACAAGAATTTTAGTACAAGACACAAAATATTCATGCTGAAAGAATGCAATGAAACTACGATAAGCTGACGTAAACACTCTAGATATTTTGGATTTTTGTGGCAAAGCGGGAGACAAAACTTTCAGCATGAGTCACTCTGAAGATATTTAGAAGCCTTTATTTATTTCACTGTGATGTTAAATATGCAGACTTGATTGTTTTAGCCACAACAAAGACTTTCAGTATCTTCTGAGCAGACTCATCTTGGCTGTATTCATCATTCTGTTTATTTAATAGTCTATTTTTACATTCTCAAAGACGGTTACTGTGTACGTTGCAGTTTTAGTGTGTTATTAACGGTCCTGTCATGTCATTTTAACCTCTGTGTCTCTGAATTAACAGTATAATTGATTTTAAAAGAGACCTTGACGGGTCACAAACACCAGAGCGAACGTGATACTTGGCAAAGAAACTCAACTTGTTCTGAAAAAAGACGTAATGTGTGTCTGTTGATATAGTTTGATCATTAAGTCAGTTTAAATTTAAAAAATACTGACAAATCTTTCCAATACTTCCTGTAATTACAGCACATTGATTTTGTTTTCATCCATCCTTTTCATTAGTTGTTGTATAAACATTGTTGTTGCCCCGGGCCGCCAGCTAAAGTTGCTATTATTAAAGAAAACCTCAAATCACAGTTTGAATCAGTTACTTCACCTTACTTGTTTTCAATACTTTGCAGTTGTTTTATCAGAGTGAATGCGCAAAATAGACCCTGAATATTAGATTAGACATCTCAGCTGGTATTTAAATGATTGAAATGTCTTTTATATGATGTATTCAGTCCAACCAGTGAACCTGGATTCAAACCCCCAAACCTGCTGAAGTGTCCTTTAGTCATCCACTCTGACCTTTGACCTGTAAACTCCCTGTAGACAGAGAGACAGCTGTACAGTTATTAGAATCATTACTAGAAATTAGCTAATTAAGAAATCTTTGCAATCAAGTCCCAAGTCCTAAAATTTGAGTTTGAGTCCTAAACGAGTCATAATGAGTAGTTCTTCATGGTTCTCTCCTGCAACTTGATTGGATGCCGTCGGATCGGTTCAAACAAAGTGGACCTGAGGAATTAAGTGTAAGATAATCAAATGCAAGTCCCAGTAATACTCACCAAAAATAGATTCCAGAGTAAAAAACAAAATGAAATGAAAAAACACGTCTTTTCATGGGATTCAGCAAAAAACAACAAAAGAGAAATTCAGTTTTTCAGTTCATGAGTAAATCCTCTCCCCCAACAAACCAATAAAGGATCTCTCAAAAGATAAATAAACCCAACATCTCCTCCGGTACCGGGCAGTTGATCATCTTCGTGCACACACTTTTTCTAAAACAGACTTTTTAATCTTCCAGCTATGAGGGGAAGTTATCAAGTATTTTCAAGTCAAAAGAATCAAGTCCAAGTCACGAGTCACTGGTGTTAAAGCCCAAGTCCAGTTGAAAGTCTTTCTCTGTTGTGTCAAATTCAGTCTAAAGTCCTCAAATTTGAAGCTTTATTCATAACGTTGATATTCGAATGACATGTTTTTATCTAACAAAGTATTCTGCTTCAATCCATATTTGTCGGCGTTTAGCCTTTCAAAAACAACATTTTCACTGCAGTCAAAAAACTGTACCTGACGAGTTATACTTATTAAAGAAAGTTGATTTAATTAAAGACTAACTCATTTAATACAATCAATGACTTTATTCAAAATGAGGATTTTGTTGGAGGATTTTTAAAAACATTTTTTTAGGGTGGTGACATAAAATATGATGACAGTTCTCGAAGCTTCATTCGCAAACCTCAATCATTAGTTAGCAGTATAGTAGTAGTATTAGTTGTAGTAGTAACAGTGGTATCATTAGTTAGCAGTATAGTAGTATTAGTTGTAGTAGTGCTAGTAGTATCATTAGTTAGCAGTATACAATAATAGTATCAGTTGACGGTGTTACCTGACAGGTGAAGCTGTCTGTAGACTCCAAGGACTCAAATTCCCAGCATGCCACTGCTCAGTGCTTTGTGGCCCCCCCCCCCACCCCCTCCACCCCCAGTAGATGGCAGTACATCTCTTGTTGCACCCCCCTCCACCACCACCACCACCATCAGTCCTGTAGCCATGGTAACGAGGAGGAGGAGGAGTCAGACCAGTATTTCAGGTTTAAGAACTGTGAGTCACTAGAGTTTCCTTTTCCTCGGGGCAGACTCTCTGCTCTCACTCTCTCTCTCTCTCTCTTTTCTTTTTGGTTTCCAGTCGTCTTTATTTGCGTGACGAAAAATGTCACACGGTCCCAGAGTTCATGAAAGTGATGTTTTCAAATGTTTTAGTTTTAACCCAAAAAAAACAGAATAAATTCTCATTTGAGAAGCTGGAACCAGTGATTATCTACCTCAAATGATTAGTGGATTATCAAAAGTGTTGCAGATTAATTTTCTGTCAATCGACTAATTGATTAATTGACCGTTCGTTGCAGCTCTTGATCCAGGGACACACATGACAGTACCTAATATAACATAAATAAATAAACATCATTCCCCTCGGTGTCAGGTCTGCCCGTTGGAGAAGGAAACTCACCTTAAGCCAAACACAAACAAACCAAAGACCCAGAGGCAGCGTCAGTATCACTACCAGGTTGTTAACGTTGCTGCTGACTCCTGAAATTGAGTAGTAAAATCATAAGATACAAGTAGAATCAGGGCAATAATACAAATTGTAAAAAAAGACACACAAATTATGTAAAAAAAATTGACAAAATTACTCAAAAAGTATGCACACAAAAAAAGCTTGTTTATTATTCTAAAGTTGCAGTTTGATTTCTATCAAACAGTGCACGTATTGTATGATTTCCTGCTGGGGTGAAATGCAAAATTATTATTTTTTTTGTACACAAAATAGTATATTATGAAGATTAATATGCAGTAAGCACCTTTAAAGTCTCTGCAAACCCACACAGGTGTGTTTACCTACTCTGACTAACTAGATATCTGCTCTGATCAGAGTAGAGAGTAGAGTAGCATAAAGAAATGTGTAAAGAAATGTATAAATAAAAGAATAAATAAATAAGTTATTTTAATAAAAAAAAATCTCAAACGGCAAATCGTGCAGAAATGAATAAATAAATACATATATTTAAAAATAAATAAAAAATAAGTGCAAAAATAAATAAAAGATAAATGCAAATTAAAAATGTTAAAACTAATAAAGTGAAAATTAAACAGAAGAATGTATTTATTTATACATTTATTTATTTCTGCATGATTTTCACTTTCATTTCACCCTGTATTTATTTACCCAAACTTATTTATGTATTCTTTTCTTCATTTCTTTGTAAAAAGGAGTGAAATGCAAAGGGACAATTATGCATAGATAAATAAATAAATGCATGAATACATAAATAAAGACATACATTTAAAAATAAATAAAAAATAAATGAATAAAAAATAAACAACAAAAAAGAAGGGAATCATTACAAAGATAAAGAAGCAAATTAAAACAGAAATACCAATTTATGTCACATTTTATCAATTAATTAATGGCTACATTTATTTTTTTATATTTTTTGATACATTTAATGGCATATTTATTAATTTATTCATTTATTTTTTAATTTGGCAGGTACCCAAAGGTTCCCAAAATGATACAAGGGCTGCAAAACAGAAAATAAATAACACAAAATTATGTTTATATGATTAACTTTTTAATCAATCCCAGAGCAAGTCACCGGTGCTGCTGAGGTTGGGGGTCTGATCCTGTTCTTCCTGTGTATGTACTGTGGTTTAAGCCTCAGTGAGCCCAGTTCAGGACTGGATCTGTGTGCACACAGTTAAAGTTTTATGTAGTTTATAGTCCAAACTGTTGCTGCTGGTTTCAGTTACTGGCCCGAGTTTAGAAGCCAACTAGTCTGTCCAAATGTTTTGATGCTGCCATTCTGGCACCAGTCGAGCTAATCAGGAAATTCTCAGCATAGTTTGAGGAAGACGTCACCGTTCTCCACACTGTGACGCCACTATGCTCATGAGCCTGAAACATTTTATCTTCACCTCCTTAAATAAACATGTACTGTCAGGATGCTTTGCAGGACGGATAACCGTTCAATGTTTGGTGTTTTATTCATTAATAATCAGGTTGGTTATCTGAGGACGTATTCTCTTTTACAGTCTGTTAGAGAGGCAGGATGTTGGCTACTATTTTACCCCACCATTTATATCTGTTTGAGTTTTATTACTTAAATTACATGGATTTAATAATGTTAGAATCAGCTGATCTGATGTGGATCTTTGATTAGTTTCAGTTAAACATTTTCAGCTTCTGAGGATGTCGGTCTGTCTTTCTACCACTTCGTTCCACACTGAAAGATCCTAACAACTGTTGGATGGATGGTGATGAAATGTGGGTCATCTTTCATATTCCCCTCAAGATGAATTATGATAACTTTGGTGATCCTCTGACTTTTCATCTAGGTCAACATGTTAATGTGTCCAATACTTTGGTTTATGAGCAAATACCTGCAGAACTAAAGACATTCCCATCAGCCTCAGCTGTGTTTACTGCTAGTAAGCTAATGTTAGCATGCTAACACAGATGGTGAACATTATAACTGCTAAACATCAACACGTTATGTTGCATTCACACCAAGAGTGAAGCAAATTTTCGCCTCGCTTTACTCGAATGAGTTGGACCGCCGGTATCATTTGTGTTAATTCATACTAGATGCGCCGGAGAGGAGGAGCTTGTCTCCATAGATACCAACAACCTTTCTTTCCTCCATTTCCTCCATCAACCATGGAAAAAATAACCACTGTTGCTGCTTTGTACATGTTGGTGAAGTCCCAGATATGTCAGAAAACCAAACGCCGCCGTGTCTGGGTTCATTACATCACCCGACGGCGAGCTGTATTCACATACAGTGACATCGCACTGACTGTATCTAGCAAGCCACATGTCACTACTGCGGTATGAACCCAAAATAAACAGATTGTGCTGTGATTTAATATCAATAAACAGATCAAAATGATGCTGAAATAACTACATAATGATGCAGATTAGTAAAAAGTCTGAATTCATGCTTTGTCAGGTCCGTTACCAAGACAACAAGCAGACAACTGATAAAAAGGTTGTTTTCTGAATGGAGTTTGGATGGATCAGTGCCAGGCTCTGCAGCTGCTCCATCAATACTCAACATAAAGTCATCTCGGCATAAATACGGCAGCAACGTTGTTGTAAACGGATCAAAATTATGCCAAAATAACTACATAATGATGCCTATTTGTGAAAAGTCTAACTTCATGCTTTGACAAGTATGACCACAATGGAAATTTAAATATTTCAACTCCCGTGAATATCCTCTTTATATATAAAAAGTGTTGTTTCCATCTGTCTGTCTCTTCTGGTTGTAAACACCAGAGGGAGCGTCACTTGTATTCACCTGTTGAGACTGAACAGGTGTTGAGATCTATCTGATAATCACACAGTTAAAAGTGTTTGAGGATCATCTGATGTGGAGGCAGCTCTGAATGTTCCCATCAGATCCGGTGTTGTCCTGCAGAGTGAACGGATCTGATCTGCTGACTGCTCTGAGGAAGCTCTTTGTTATAACTGCATTATGTAAGCTGGCCTGCAGCTGATTCTATTATCGGCAGCAGCTCACAAGCTTTTTTACTCCCAACGTCTGCCGGATCATAACCCAGTCCATCCAGCTGCAGCGCCCCCTGCAGCTGGAAAACACACCCTGCAACATACTGAAATAGAGATGCTGTCATAATTCAACAGCTGGCTTTGTTACTCAGCACTCCCAAATATCCTCATTTCATGATGCAACCGTCTAAATTAAGAAAAACAGTTAAGAAATAAATTGATCAGATTAATCGACTAATCATTGGTCATTTCTTTTAAGCAAAAATGTCAAACATCCACAGGTTTGAGCCTTTCAGATGTGAGGATTCGCTTTCTCGTTTTTTTTAACGCGCAACAAAATATGTGAAGTGGAAACTATAAATATTCAACCTGTGTTCAACCAAGTGTTGGAAGTTTTATAATTTATGTTTCTGGACTCCAACTGTAAAAGAACCCTCAGTTTTGATGATGAACAGTGGTGTTGATAACGTGTTACTGCTTTTATTAACGTTGAGTGGTTCTGTTTGTTCCTCCAGCTGCAGGAGACGGTGAAGAGGAAGTTGGAAAGCGCCAGTTCTCCGCTGGGCAGAGATCAGGTCAACGGTTTCAGCGACAGCTTCCCCCCCAACAAGAAGGCCTGTCTGGACAACGGCACCTCCAATGGGTCGCCCCTGGACTCCAAGCTGGGCATCAGCGACTCTCTGAACTCTAACGGGAACCACGGGCCGGTCGGAGAGTCGACGGACGGCGGCAGCAGGGAGTCGGTCTCAGACTTCCATCGGAAGGAGATGAAGCAGGAGCCCGATGACATCCTGCCCATCATGCCGCCGTCAGGAGGCGGCAACAACAGCCTGTTCCCCGACCTCAACCTGAACGAGCAGGAGTGGACGGAGCTGATGGAGGAGCTGAACTGCTCCGTGGCGTACGAGGACATCCAGGACATTCTCAATGACGGCTTCGAGGACCGCAAAGACCTTCTGGACCTGGCGCCGACTCCAGGTGGTGCTGGGGCGGTGGGAGGAGGAGCAGGAGGAGGTGGGGGAGGCGGGGGAGGCCAGTCATCCCAGGGTCAGCTTCCTCCAGATCTGGTCAGCGTTAAGACGGAGTTCTCTCCGTCATCAGTGGCGTTCGAACAGGACTCTCGCACCGGCTCCCCCCACGTCAGGTCCACCTCCTCCGGGCCTCCTCCTCACCCCACCAGCTCCCCCGTCGCCTCCTCCTCCGCTTCGTCCCCGGCTCTGCCCCCATCCCAGCCAGCTCCTCCACCCAGGCAGCTTCCCTCCAACCACCACCTCCCTACGGGCCCCCCGGTTCCCAAAGACCTGTCCCCGGCCCAGCAGCTCCAGCAGCTGGCCGCCCAGCAGCAGAGAGCCCAGCACCTCCACGGCCAGATGCAACACAAACCGCCACAGCCGGGGGCCAAGTTCCACAACCCCCCCCATCCCCACCCCCACCCCCCACCATGGCCCCAGATGGCCAACACCTCTCAGAGCCCACTAGGGGGCGCGTTTGGTATGGACAAGCCCACGAGCCCCTCCCTGTACCCACAAGACTTTAACCCCAACGCCCAGAAGCAGCTGCTGATGCCCGGTCAGCCCAACAAAGGCCCCCCCAAGGCGGGGCCCGGCAGCTACATGCCGGGGCCCGCCGGACACCCCAACATGATGGTTCACCCTACGTCGGGGCCGCCCCTCAGCCACCCGCCTGCGCCAGGGGCTCAGGTCTCGGCCGCCATGCTGAACTACAACAACACCAAACCTCTGTCGCACTTTGAGGCGGGGCCCGGGCTACCGCGGCCCCCCAACACCCAGAGCCAGAACAAGGCGGCCCTGCTGACGCTGCTCCGACAACAGCAGCAGATCAAACAGAAGAACAGCATGAACTTCCGTCAGCACATACCGCACGCACAGGTAAGAAACACACTCACAGTTACACCAGAAATACCACGTTACTGCTGTGGGAGGAAATCTTCAACCTATTCAAAATATATCTTATCAGGCGCCTCTATGATTTGTTTCTTGGTCAATCCTCCCGTACATTTCACAACGCTTCAGCTTATTAAAAATGGGACCTTCTAATTTCTGCCTCCTCCCTTGTGTGCTGTGCACACCTGTCCTCTCCTGTCTCTTGTGGGGCTGAGAAAATAAAAACCTTCTCACAGCCACTGAGAGACAAGATCTAATAATTTATCTCTGACTGGCACAACAAGAGTGTATCATAGTCACAGAAACCACCCCATCCTGTGCATATAGAGATTATTAAATATAACCGGGGTGCACCGATTTATTGGCTGATATTCGCTTGTTGACTGACATCGGCCTATCGGTAAATAAGATGACATTTGTCGATGGCAGTGGCCGATGTCTATCTGTTGTGTTGCACCGGCTAAATGTTGTTGGTTATTGCGGTCGGTCTCAGTAACCGTAACAGTAACCAGCTGCTGGTTCAGAGAAGAAGCCGCTGGATGGACACGACTCTGACTGCGTGCACTGTGTGGACATGTGGTTTCTTTACAGATAAAAGTGAAAGAAAAAGTTGACCGTGTGGGAGTATTACACAGCAATAAAACAACATTGACAAGATTTCTTAAAAACAGTCACAGCGGTCTGGATGAACGAACCTGGTTTGAGCGTAATGTGTCACTAGAAGCCTGTCAGTCCAACGAGAGTACGTTACAGTGGGAACATCCTCCACGCCGTGCAGCAGTCTGTCCCCCATACCAGGATCCAGTCCTGGCTGAGCAGACTGCAGCAGCCTGTCGGGGCGCCGCATCGTAGTCCCATCGTCCGCCGTGGGTCCGTCAAGCCCGGACAGCTGAGGCAGCGAGGCCGGAGGCGGCTCCAGCAGGGCGGAGTTCTTCATTCGCTCCCAGGCGTCGTTTTGCCGCTACTAGTCCTCTAGTTAATCTGTCGCGGAAGGCATCGTTCTCTCGGGACGGTTATAAAAATATATATTGGGTCGCCAAATATTCCTACTTGTTAATATATGAGCGAGTGATTAAGAGCAGGTCAAGTCTATGTGTGAGAAACACTGCTTCTGTTTCTAATCACTTCTACATTTATATTTAATTTGTATTTCACAAAACTAATATTTCTGTTGGTTATAGGTACTGAAATATTCTTCTCATTGAGTCGTTAGTTGTACAGCAGATTAAAAGGCTTTTGAAGCAGTTATTTTGAAAAAATTAACTTTTTCATGTGAAAGAATGATATATTAAAGGTTGTTTCATAAATTAGTGACAGTGTTTGTTAATCAGTGTGATGACATGTCTATAAAACAGCTCAGTTTCTTGTTATAATGAAGAGGTTTTTGTTTCCCGGCACAAGAGAGGGAATAAAGGACAGAAACATCGGTATCGGCCCAGAGTGTTTGCAATCAGTGCATCCCAACTTTAAAGGCTTTAAATAGATGTTTTTTTCCTGTTGAGAGAGTTTTTCCCTCCTCAGCAGCAGATGCTAACTGTAGCATCCGTGCTAACATCACAACTCTAAAACAACAACAACAGTACGGACTGATCAGAGTGTTCCTGCTCTGCTTTCATAACCAGGCCGGCAGCACATTCCTGGACTGTATCACACAAAGGCCTTCATACCGCTTCACTCCCCAGATCTGAATAAGGTCTGCAGATCGTTTCTCTAAACTGTTTGATACTAAATTCTTAGGATACAGAACATGATCCCTGTTAGCATTAATATTAAATATGATCTATATATATCATGGTTCAGCTTCAGACGGGGTCTAAACTCCCACTCAGCGTTAGTGGACTGATGGAGTCTGAACAATGAGGGTCTGTTACAGCAGCAGAGTCTCCTGCTGGCTGGTTCTGTTAAGACACAGCGACTAGAAAACTCTGCACCCAAAGAAAGAAAAAGACATTTCTCTTTCCTACAGGACACATGGGGGCGGGGGGGCGGCTCTATAAATCAGGTTTTTACTGACTCCAGTCTGTTGTCTTTGACTGCTGGTCAGATCAGGAGGAAACTGGCTTTCTTTATAGTGTTTAGCTTTAACTTGGCTGCACCAGGAGAAGCACTGTAGTTGTAATCCTTCTAGCGCCCCCTACAGGCCACACTGACACCAAACCAGACGACAAAATGTCAATCACAGATTTCATCAGATTTACAGGTTGGATGAGAGAGCTGGGTGGATCTTTGTCCGGTCCAGTGCATAAAACTGGTTTGATTTTATGCAAACCAACTGAGCATTGTCATTATGTAGGGGTGTCCCGATTCTCCAAACCCACGATTTGATTTGACTTTCGATTTAAACATGTCGTTGTCAGACTGTGGCGTCTTGATTCGTAAAGATCAACAGTTCATTGGTTTTATGCCCTGACAAGTCATTAACACTTTCAGATTCTTCTTTAAAAAGTGAACTGAACTCCCTTTTTATTTAGAAAGTATTTCAAAAATTAGACTACCAAGAGTCTACAGTATAAAAAGCTGCATCTTTTCAACATCAGTATCTGTGTGACCCACCTCAGTACATAATCATTTCAAAAACAACACATAAATCCTTCTGCAGTGCATTACGAGTCTGCTATAATTAGGGATGCACCGATACCACATTTTTGTTGTTCTGTCGGGAGATGCAGTGACTTAAAGTTAAACCAAGTAAGAGTAGCGCTATGATGAGTAAGGCAAAGTGAATAACTACTAACTAAAGTCCGCTAGCCGTTGGACTCATTCATGCAGTGTAAAATACCACAGACACGCAGGAAGTGTCCTGGGTATCGTAGCGACAGGGACGGCCTGCATTTCCCATCATGCCTGCCTAGTCCTGAGTGCTTTTGATTTCGATGGTCGAGATCGGAAACCGATTATGACACATTCTGGAAAATGAAAAAGTAGCCGACGTCAGCAACAGGTGCCGACGGCATCACAGCGCTAGATAAAGCTAATAAAGAGATGGATGGAGCTTTACAGGTTGTTGTTAGTTGACCAGCTTTAGGACTCCACAGTGAATGTTGAAGTTAAACTGGCCTGTAGCTGGTTGTACTGGTTTCAGTCCAACAGGTGCAGATGAAGACCAGTACAGAGCAGTTAGCTGAGTCGAGGTGAAGTCGCTCTGCAGCAGGGAGGCCTTTTGTTGAGTTGAGGTGAAGTCGGTCTGCAGCAGGGAGGCCTTTTGTTCAGCTGCTTCAGACCGGTCTGGGCCCCACGCTTTAACATGACTCTGTGTGTGTGTGTGTGTAGCAGCTGGTTGCTAAGGCTCATGGGGGGGTGAAGGGAGGCAGTGACAAAGCAGCCTTTCATATTCTCTCTGTATTTAAATATAGCTGCTGCTGCTGCTCTCTGCAGACGGGACGCTCTGTTCCTGCTCAACTTTACTCAAAACTTATACTAACATATACTTGTTAGGCCTCCATACAGTACTGTCTGCAGTTGTTGGAAGTACTCAAGTACTGTACAAGTACCTCATATGTGTTGGGGCTGGGACAATTCCCCTATCTCCAGATTCAATACTATCACGATACTTAGGTGCTGATTCGATATGTGTTATGATTTATTATGATTTTTGTTAACTTTTTTAACACTAGACCATGGGAAAAAGTTGAATCATACACTTCTAGTAGGGTAGTATTTGAGTCTATGTGGAGGTAGAAGGAAGTTACCTCTTTTATTGTTGTAGTCTGAGTAACATGACGTCGTATCCGTCAACCAAAACAAACCTCAGAAAGTAGAAAACGTTTGAGTGTCGTCGTGGATACGACCTGCACCCTCCCATGTTAAATCCAGCGTGGTAAACACTACACATCCAGTAAAGGATGGAAACACTTTGGGGTTCACACATTGACAGGAAAAGCAGAGCTAGACAGAGCAGAGCTAAAGCTGCACGCTAACTTCTAAAAAAGGCCAAAATGTGTCCAAAAATAAGTCTGAAAAAAGCCTGAAATATGTCCAAAACATTTCTGAAATTTGTTAGAAATATGGCTAAAAAAAGGCCTAACAAAGGCCAAAATGTTTCAGAAAAAAGGCCAATATATGTCTGAATAAAAGTCTGAAAAATGCCTGAAAAATATCCGAAAAAAAGTGTGGAAAAGTTGCAGGAATGCATTGAAACGGCCCCGATAGAGCTGACCATGGATGGATAAAGAGAACGGAGCTGACGGGAGAGCTAGAGACCACCTTGGAGAAGTTAGAGGAAGTAGACACGTGGGACTACGTCCGCTTTTCAAAACCCTGGAATCTCTTGAATGTCCTGGAATTTGACAGGTTGTAGTTGTTATGGAAAACTGTTAAACCGTATAAATATGGAGAATATGTTTTCCAACAGCTTACATAGTTTTGTTACAGCAGATCTAAACTCTGCTTTTAGACTCACAAAAAGTTTTTTTTTAATGGAGTAACAAGGAGCAGATTGAGGTGTTTCGACACAAATTAATCGGACTATCTCTGACATAACGGACTGAACCACCTCTCTCCTGTTTCCGGCTCATTCATAACTACGTCCTCTTAATGTGTGTTTCTCTATCAGGACCAGAACTCCTACCCGGCTCCTCCGCACGGCCCGGGCCCCACCAACACCATGGCGTCTGCGCCCGGAAACAACGCCATGACGGCCCAGCCGGGGGCGAACGCCATGGCGGGTAACCATGGTAACGCAGCGTACCTGAGCAGCCAGGCGGCGGTGGCGGCGGCGCTGAAACAGCAGCAGCAACAACAGCAGCAGCAGCAGCATCAACAGCAGATCCTGGAGCAGCAGAAGCAGCAGTACATGCAGAGAGCGCAGCTCATGGCTGAACAGGTAATCATGGTACATAAATATGCTACTTTTCCTCATTCATTTATACTTCACCAATCAGACTACACCAGGGAGCTGTTTGTCTGTAGAAGCCTCCTGATGTGAAGCAGCCAGAGTGTTAGGACCCGCTGCGGTTTCACATTTTAATCCTTCAAGATCTCAATCAAAACAATAACAACAGAGGGAGTTTGGTGACGTGGTGAAGCAGCGCGGGATCATGGGAGTTGTTGTCTTCATGTCAGTCAGCTTCTCCTGGTTAGGATTCCTTCAGTGTTCATCATTCAGGAGGTTTTTATTATCAGCAGAGGTCTCCTCCTCTCCAGAACAGACTAAATAAAAGCAGCTTACGTTAAAAATCAGTGTTTCTCCGACGCTGTTCAGCAGCTGCAGGACGTCCCGGAGGAGCTGCGAGCCGAGCTGACGCTAACGTTTGCTCAGCTTGATAACTTCAGATCAAGGAAATCCTTCATCCGGTTAAAATATAGAGTTAAAAACTACAAGTGTATTATAAAAATGTGGCTTAAACTGACGCATGCACAAAGAGGGTATGACATCATTGACAGGCAACCAAACAATAACATAGGTCTAGTGCAGAGGTCAGCAACCTGCATCTCTTTAGCTCCTCTCCAGTGGCTCCCTCCTGTGGATTTTAACTGGATATAACTGTTTTTTGTTTACATTTTCATTTTTATTTATCATATCACGACGGAGTATTCGGGCCACTTTGAGGAAAAATAAATAAATCTGAGATTTAAAGAAAAAAGTCATGGGTTTACGAGAAAGTCATAATATAATAAAGTAGAAATTTTACGTGTTATTTTCTTTCTTTCTCGTAAAGTTATGACTTTATTCTGTATATCTCAGATATTTTCCCCTCAATGTGGCCCTAATACTCCGTAGTACATTGTCTCTTTGGCCCTCACTGCATTAGACTTATATACTATATACTTAGACTATAAACTGTGTTACCTTCATCACAATGATCAAATGTTTTGCGGCTCCAGACAGATTTTTTTTATTTTATTTTGCCTAAAATGGCTCTTTTGATAATAAAGATTGCTGACCCCTGGTCTAATGGTTTTAAAACAATTGAATGCGGAAAGTTACATATTATACCTTTTTAAATTCAAACTTTAAATTAACTTTGACTAGAACCTCATTATTATCAAACTAATAACTGCTCGTTTGCTGACAGTTAATTTAATTTAATTCAAGTGTAGTAATTTCTTCTTCCAGCCGGAGCTGCTGCGTTACTCCCCAGTTTTACACCGTTGTGTTGTTTCTAGATAAAACTTCTGATGAGTTGTCTGTTGTGTCTGTCCGTGCAGGAGAAGCAGCGGCAGCAGGACCAGCAGCTGCAGAGACACCTAACCCGACCTCCCCCACAGTACCAGGACCAGCCGGGGCAACCGGCCAATCAGAACCCGTTCCCACAGCCGACAGTCAACCAGTTTACAGGTAGGAACAAGACGAAACTCTGGTGCTCTTTTGATAACAGCCGCTAGCTAGATGACGCTGCAGGTAGCACTACCGCCATTTTGGACTGAAAACGCCATGAGTCTGTGATTGTTGATTGATTGTGATTGTTTTTACAATAAAAAGTAAGGAAAACAGTTGCATTAAAAAAAAATCAAAACCTGAAACTAAACTGCAAAGTCATCAGATCAATAAAATAATATTTTTAATTGATTGCTTTGCAGTTGAGGTTTTAAAGATTCAGGTTTTTATTTAGTATTTTCTATTTTATTTGCTTTAGTGCAACAGAAAATATTGAATAGATCTCAGAAAACACTTTTTAAATTTCATTTTCTGGGTCAAAAACTATTTTTTCAGGTTGCTCTGCACTTGTGTAAATTAATATTAAAGAAAGGATAAATGACAGTCAGGCGACCACAACAAGAGCTGCTGTTTGGTAAAATAAAGTGTCATTTTATATCAGGACCTGTTGATCCTCAGAATGAGTCTGTTTGTTTCATTATAATACTGTTGGATCACGTTGTTGTTGTTGATGGACAAACACTTCTCTGTCTGAATGTGTAAATGATGCTCACCGCTGATTTGAATGTGAAATAACAGAAACTGTTCTGACACGGAGCCGCTCAGACTGATGTTAAACTTTCAGCTGACACATTAAACTGACATCTAATGATAATCATTAACAGCTTCTACTACTGCTGGATAGTTAATAACTTTATGGTGCGTCGTTGATAGCAGCATTTATAAAACACCTTAGAGGAAGTTTCACTGAGAATCTCCTGTTGCAGTTGTTTTTTAAGCCCTTAACAAGGCTGCAGCCAACTCAGCTAGTTTTCAATGCTGGTATCATATGAAACTATTAAACCTGATACAACCTCAAAATCGTAAGTTGCGTTAAAGAAATAAGTAGCATTCAAACGCGTTTGTTATCATCACGTTAACTTTGACGGCCCTAAATATAACATTTAGTGATGCTGTTGTGTTTCTTCTTCACAGCTTCCTCTCAGTCGATGGTCAGCATCGGCCCCCCCCCCCGGCTCCCAGCGCATGTTCCCTCAGAACCAAGGTATGATGGGTATGAGCATGGGTCAGGGTGGTGGGCCGGCAGGCGGTGTAGCGCCGCCCTCGGCGGGGAGCCAGGGTGACCTCAGTCTGTCGTCCTGTGGGGGCGGAGGAGGTGGCGCCGGTGTGGACGTACAGCAGGTGCTCTACAACAACATGAACCTTCACCCCAACCACCCGGGCCACCCGTCCCACCCGCCCCAGCAGGCCGGCCTGCAGCGCCAGCCGCTGGGCGCCATGAGCGCCGCCTACAGGCAGAACCTTCTGGCTCAGCAGCAGCAGCACCTGAAGACGCAGCCCAACGCCGCCATGTTGAAGCAGCAGCAGCTGGCCGCTGCTGCCGCTGCTGCCGCCGCCGCCCGCATGCCGGGCTCCATGCAGAACAGTATGGGAGCCAACCTGCCCGGCTCCATGCAGGGCGCCGCCTGGCAGCAGCAGCTGGCCAACCAGCCGCCCTCCAGTAACGCCGGCCTGCCTCCCAACGCCTTCAACAACCAACCCAACACCTTCCACATGCAGCAGCAGTCTCGCATTCCCAAGATGCCGCCTGGCGCTGCGCCCTTTGGTGCGAACTCTGGCGGGCGTCCTATGGGAGGTCTGAACCCCGCGCAGCAGATGATGCAGACAAACATGGCGGCCGCCCAGCAGAGGGCGCCGCCCAACCCTCAGAGCCTCGGCCAGCCGATGGCCAATCAGCAGCAGACTCAACAACAACAGGCCAATCAGAACCAGGCTGTCCTCCCCGACCTGGCGGCATTCGGACAGCCGCAGGGCAACGGCCGCCAGGGACTGCAGTGTAACCAAGGATACCAGGTGAGCAGGACTGCCAATCAGCAGCAGCAGCAGGTGTCGTTTGGATACAACGTGGCGTCGGGGAGCTTCGCCGGCGAGAGCGAGCTGGTGGACTCCCTGCTGAAGGGTCAGAGCACCCAGGAGTGGATGGCCGACCTGGACGAACTGCTCGCCAGTCACCACTAGTCCGACGCACCTGTGCACCTGGAGCACCTGAACCCTGCTGAGCTGAGAGGCTGCACTGACGAGTCGCTGAGGACTTTCTGACAAGATTTCTGTTTCCAGACCGACACTGTTGTGACGTGTTGAAAAAGATGCAGACAGGAGGTCGGAGCGTTAGCGTTAGCCACCCAGCTAACGATGAGACCAGCCAGCTGATGGTGATGTTTTCTTCACTCGCCTCCCTCTATAAACATCTGGCTGGCAGGTAAAGTCATGAAGGTTGTTCCTTCAGACGCTGATCAGTGGTCGAGCTGTTTGCCGTCCTGATATCACGGTTATCACGGTAGAATTATATCACAGATATATGAGCCCGCTGCCGGATCCATTGCAATGCAATGAAGAAACAGTTTGGTATTCCTGCTGGTTAGTTTAATTCCCACAGCGTGCAGCAGTCAGTCAGCTGAGCGCTGGAGGTTAAAAATCCATCAACTGACTCACTGGGTAACAAATAAAACCAGTTCAGTCGCAGCTGAAGCCCTGATGTGTCGAATGACACCAGGCTTCATTCAAAGATCTGACAATTTAACGATGAATTGCTCTTTGCAGATTTACACATGTGGTAGAACAGAACTTTTAAAGCCTTTTCTAATTCTCCAGGATCTTCTGGTAAATTCAGCATCTATAAGTGATCCGCTGAACAGGAAGTTCATCTATAAAATAATCAGTTTTGACAAGTTCAGAGGGTTGGCTGTGAATGGCGTTTACCCGCACGCAGTCACGAGTTTAACTAGTTTCATCCCGGGAGAAAAATCTCAGAATTTCTGAGACTAAAGTCATAAATTCAAAAGTCAAAAAAGTTGTGAGGGTTGACCAGGTTTCTGTTTTCATAAATTTAACAGAATATCTGTTGTTTTATGAGTTAATATCCACCACATGTTTCAGTTCTGTTTCCACCTCGTGTGTGTAAATCTGTAAACGAGCGACTCCTCTGAGCTGCAGACTGACGTTTGATGTTTGCAGATAATAATTAGTGTGTAAATATCTCCTGTTGCACACTGCAGTGTTTATCGATGACTGGAGACTGAACGGAGGAGTCGTATTAAGACTACTGAAGCTATGGCTCAGTGCTAAACCACTGTACCTGCCCCCCACAACCCCCCCACTCCCCCAGAGCGCCACCTGCAGACCGTCGCCGTCACTCGGTTTCAGAAACCTTGAAAGGTTTTAGTTTTTGGGAGGATGAAGTGAAATCACTCTTTAAGAAGCAGCTGATTGTTGCACAGAGAATTAACACACATTAGCATTATGTGATCCTTTTAAAGGACCATACCGCTGTTTCTGCATGTTTTACTACAAATCACAAATACTTTTCGGGGCTTGACATTAAGCTTTTTCAGCCAGTTGTCGGGCAAGTAGATGAGATGCCCGATAGCCAAACTTACCTGTCTGAAATGGAAAAAGTAGACCTATTAAAAAATAAAGAAAATCAACAGGGATTTAAGCAATTATTATAAGTTAGTAACGCACAAAACATACAATTTAATAAAACTCCTCAAAACTGTATCGGTCAGTCTTTGCACTGTTTTACAAGATTACATTTGAACACATCATGATAGTGTTATAATTTACCTTCGCCTAATGCTCATTTTTACTAAGAGGAGCATGAACGCACCATAATGTAATCATCCGTTAGCATTAGCTGTTGGCTCCTTATTTACATTGGAGAAGTTTTCTTTCAGGGATTTCTGACAGGTTTAGGAAACAACCTACTTGGTGATGTTGTGGAAAAGATCGTGGATTGTCTCATAAGTCTCATATTGTAAAAAGTGAGATTTTCAGGTCTTGTACATTATTAAACAGGTTTATGTTCTATATAAATACTGTTAAACTATCAAAACGCTCAATATACGGAGAAATACACACAGCCCGTGTTCAGAAATTGTGCGTTTGAAACGGGCCTTCAGGATTTCTGTCCATTTGTGATGTCACAAATATACAATATTTAGACCGTTACACGGTTTAAAACGTAAACATTTTAAATGTGCCCCAGTTTATTTCCTGGTTGCAGTGTATGTGAATAACATCAGCTGACAGGAAGTAAACATGGACCCAAACTGTTGCCTAGCAACGCAATTCGGTTGCATTTCCATTGAAATGCACTAAAACGGAGCGTTTCAGACAGGGTGAATACAGGTATATTCAGACAGACAGGTCATTGACTACTAAATTTCTCAGTGT
The DNA here is from genome assembly GCF_015220745.1 of Sebastes umbrosus. Lineage (NCBI taxonomy): Eukaryota > Metazoa > Chordata > Actinopteri > Perciformes > Sebastidae > Sebastes > Sebastes umbrosus. Next base: position 1,686,314 of record NC_051277.1, on the reverse strand, counting down.
GTGTTTTCAGTCACTTCGGTATAAAAATCAACTTGCAGAGAGAGAATCCATCACATCACGTCTGTAGTTTTATATTACTGTGGTATTATTTTACCACACGATGTTACTGTGATGAAATTTAAAAGCAGACATGGTGGCTGAGCCAAATTCAAACAAGTTCATTTTCATACCGTAGGGAAATAATCTGGCAACACAACACTGTTATTTAAATATCTGAAACAATACGGCGTGTTTAGTTTATGGAAATGACCACGGATGGCACGGATCGGCTGAACTTCTGTGTTGAGTATTACAAGATAAATAAATAAAAAATTAATAAAAAATCATCTGCAGGGTGTCGTTTGCCCTCCAGCTGCAGAAAATCTTTATTTAATTCAGATTCACCAGACTGAATTATACGATCGACAAATAAGTTAATCAGAGAAACTCTTTGACTTTGTGTTCATCCTCAGTGAAAGTAGTCGCAGTAAAACATGCAAAAAATCAGTAATATGTTCCTTTTAAACGTGTGTGAAGACAAAGGAAACGTGCTATGAAAGGTGCACACAGACCAGCAGAGACACAGGAGACACTGTAGATCCCAGTCAGACATTTTTTCTATTTGTTTAAAATGTAAATGTTGTCAACATTAAACCGAGTCAGAGCTCCACTTCCTCAACAGACCAGAGTCCACCTGTGTGTGTGCAGGTGCCGATGCTTCATGAGAACACACTTTAAACTTTAGTTGTTTGAAACTTTCTGGCTTTATTATGAGGTGAAAAAACAACTTCATTTGAGTGTCTTTTACCAAATATGAAAATAATTCCCAGAGTGGATCAGTGAAGGAAAAGTTCCTGCTTGAAATTCTGACTTTTTTCAGCATTAAAAATGTTTTTGAACGCAACATTTTCTCAAATTCAAAAAGTCGCCTTGTGTTTCCTGAGACTTTAAACTGTTAAAACTACATCCTGTCAGATCGGACGGCGGACGATGAATTTAACGTTGAATATGGACTGGGGTTTAGAGTTGTGTCCTCATGGTTCTCATTATATAAATATAGTCAGGCCTTCACTTTATGTCCATATTCATCGTCTGATTCATTGTCCGATTCATCGTCTGATCTTCTCAGTTTGCGTCTCCGTCCTTTTTAAGGCGGATCTGTGACCAGGTCGTGCTGTTATTTAAGGTGGAACTGTGACCCGGTCGTTCTATCTACTGTACTGTTCTTGACTTCTTCAAAGAAACGTTTGTGTTTTGCAGACATGTTGTGTATTTTATTTTGTAATGTTATTATTGCTATAACGATAGCTTGGGGCTGGTTTTCACGTGTTCATCCAAAATCGCTGCCGATCTCCTGACGAATCTTCAGCTTCCGGCGGCGTCGCTCGGCCTCCCGGCGTTCTCTGGGTTTAACTGTGTAAATGTCTATAAATATATTTTTTTGTATGTATGTATGCCTTACCTAATGATCTGGAGAAGATAGATGTTATTTTTATATATTGCAGCGGAGTTTTTGTAAGTATTTTATACTTTTGATATGGTTCTCTGTAAAACAAGAGTATTATGTAAATATAGTTCTTTAGAAACAAGTCTGTTATCCGTGTGTTTCTTCTGTGTCGACATTGAAGTACTCAAAGAAGTACTCAGATCATCCAAGTAGTAATACCACAGTCTATAAATACTCCATTACAAGTTAACGTCCTGAACTCAAGTAAAAGTACAGAAGTATTATCAGCAACATGTATCAAAAGTAAAAGTACTTATTAGTACTCATTAACCTGGTTAACTGTTTAAACTGACGACAGGTCACTCATTAACCTGGTTAGCTGTCTAAACTGACATCAGGTCACTCATTAACCTGGTTAACTGTTTAAACAGGTCACTCATTCACCTGGTTAACTGTTAAAACAGGTCACTCATTAACCTGGTTAGCTGTCTAAACTGACGACAGGTCACTCATTAACCTGGTTAACTGTTTAAACTGACGACAGGTCACTCATTCACCTGGTTAACTGTTTAAACAGGTCACTCATTAACCTGGTTAACTGTTAAAACAGGTCACTCATTAACCTGGTTAACTGTTTAAACTGACGAAAGGTCACTCATTCACCTGGTTAACTGTTAAACAGGTCACTCATTAACCTGGTTAACTGTTAAAACAGGTCACTCATTAACCTGGTTAACTGTTAAAACAGGTCACTCATTAACCTGGTTAACTGTTTAAACTGACGACAGGTCACTCATTAACCTGGTTAACTGTTTAAACTGACGACAGGTCACTCATTAACCTGGTTAACTGTTTAAACAGGTCACTCATTAACCTGGTTAACTGTTTAAACAGGTCACTCATTAACCTGGTTAACTTTAAACAGGTCACTCATTAACCTGGTTAACTGTTTAAACAGGTCACTCATTAACCTGGTTAACTGTTTAAACAGGTCACTCATTAACCTGGTTAACTTTAAACAGGTCACTCATTAACCTGGTTAACTGTTTAAACTGACAACAGGTCACTCATTAACCTGGTTAACTGTTTAAACTGGTCACTCATTAACCTGGTTAACTGTTTAAACAGGTCACTCATTAACCTGGTTAACTGTTTAAACTGACGACAGGTCACTCATTAACCTGGTTAACTGTTTAAACAGGTCACTCATTAACCTGGTTAACTGTTTAAACTGGTCACTCATTAACCTGGTTAACTGTTTAAACTGACATCAGGTCACTCATTCACCTGGTTAACTGTTTAAACAGGTTACTCATTCACCTGGTTAACTGTTAAACAGGTCACTCATTAACCTGGTTAACTGTTAAAACAGGTCACTCATTAACCTGGTTAACTGTTAAAACAGGTCACTCATTAACCTGGTTAGCTGTCTAAACTGACGACAGGTCACTCATTAACCTGGTTAACTGTTTAAACTGACGACAGGTCACTCATTCACCTGGTTAACTGTTAAACAGGTCACTCATTAACCTGGTTAACTGTTTAAACTGACGACAGGTCACTCATTCACCTGGTTAACTGTTAAACAGGTCACTCATTAACCTGGTTAACTGTTAAACAGGTCACTCATTAACCTGGTTAACTGTTAAAACAGGTCACTCATTAACCTGGTTAACTGTTAAAACAGGTCACTCATTAACCTGGTTAACTGTTTAAACTGACGACAGGTCACTCATTAACCTGGTTAACTGTTTAAACTGACGACAGGTCACTCATTAACCTGGTTAACTGTTTAAACAGGTCACTCATTAACCTGGTTAACTGTTTAAACTGACGACAGGTCACTCATTCACCTGGTTAACTGTTAAACAGGTCACTCATTAACCTGGTTAACTGTTAAACAGGTCACTCATTAACCTGGTTAACTGTTAAAACAGGTCACTCATTAACCTGGTTAACTGTTAAAACAGGTCACTCATTAACCTGGTTAACTGTTTAAACAGGTCACTCATTAACCTGGTTAACTTTAAACAGGTCACTCATTAACCTGGTTAACTGTTTAAACTGACAACAGGTCACTCATTAACCTGGTTAACTGTTTAAACTGGTCACTCATTAACCTGGTTAACTGTTTAAACAGGTCACTCATTAACCTGGTTAACTGTTTAAACTGACGACAGGTCACTCATTAACCTGGTTAACTGTTTAAACTGGTCACTCATTAACCTGGTTAACTGTTTAAACAGGTCACTCATTAACCTGGTTAACTGTTTAAACTGGTCACTCATTAACCTGGTTAACTGTTTAAACTGACAACAGGTCACTCATTAACCTGGTTAACTGTTTAAACAGGTCACTCATTAACCTGGTTAACTGTTTAAACTGACAACAGGTCACTCATTAACCTGGTTAACTGTTTAAACTGGTCACTCATTAACCTGGTTAACTGTTTAAACTAACAACAGGTCACTCATTAACCTGGTTAACTGTTTAAACTGGTCACTCATTAACCTGGTTAACTGTTAAAACAGGTCACTCATTAACCTGGTTAACTGTTTAAACTGACGACAGGTCACTCATTAACCTGGTTAACTGTTTAAACTAACAACAGGTCACTCATTAACCTGGTTAACTGTTTAAACTGGTCACTCATTAACCTGGTTAACTGTTTAAACTAACAACAGGTCACTCATTAACCTGGTTAACTGTTTAAACTGGTCACTCATTAACCTGGTTAACTGTTTAAACAGGTCACTCATTAACCTGGTTAACTGTCAGTCAGTGTTAGCCCCGCCCCCAGCAGGTGTGCTCTCTCTCTCTCTCTCTCTCAGTGTTACCTGTGTCTCTGTTACCTGTCTGCTCTCTGTGGTCACTCTGTTATTGTCTGACCATGTTTCAGTTCAGTCTCTCTGTCTCGTCGTCTCGCTGCTGAGATGTCAGAGGAGGCGGTCAGCCTCGCCGCTGTGACCGTGCTGGGCGTCCTGCAGCAAGGTAAGAGAGCATGCTGGGTAATATGATAGCAGACTGACTGAACTGGTTTAATTTGAAGAAAGATGAATGGAGTCTGGTTGATTTCAATCTGTCCTCAATATACAGGTTTCATTATATATGATGCCAGAGTGTTTAAATTACTCCTCTCATTTCATACATTTATAAAGTAAAATGTACATTAAGTGCTTGAAGTAAAAGTATTCACTGTAAAGTACAATGTACTTAAAGTACTTAAGTAGTATAGTAGTAGTATATAGTGAAAGTATTAATTTTGGAGTAAAATGTCCTAAACATAGTAAAAGTATTTCATTGTCAAGTACAATGTACTTAAAGTACTTAAATTAAAAGTATTCATTTTGAAGTAAAATGTACTTAAAGTAAAAGTATTCATAGTCAAGTACAATATACTTAAAGTACTTAAGTAGTATAGTAGTAGTATATAGTAAAAGTATTAATTTTGAAGTAAAATTTCCTAAACATAGTTAAAGTAAAATAATTAATTGTCAAGTACGATGTACTTAAAGTACATAAAGTAAAAGTATTCATTGTCAAGTACAATATACTTAATGTACTTATATTAAAAGTATCAATTTTGAAGTAAAATGTCTTAAACATAGTTAAAGTAAAAGTATTCATTGTCATGTACAATGTACTTAAAGTACTTAAAGTATAAGATTCAATGTGAAGTAAAATGTACTTATAAAGTCAAATGTACTGAAAGTACTTAATGTACACGCCGCTGTCACCGTGTCGGGCATCCTGCAGCGAGCTCAGAGAGCACGCTGGGTAATATGAGAGCAGACTGACTGAACTGGTTTAATTTGAAGAAAGATGAATGTCTGGTTTTATTTCAATCTGTCCTCAATGTACAGGTTTCACTATATATGATGCCAGAGTGTTTAAATTACTCTCATTTCATAGACTTTAGTTTTTGTCTCTTCTTTACTGTTGATTCATGTTTTTATTATTTCAGTATATTTGGTGTTACTGTAATCGTCCGTCTGCTTCGACCTTTTCATCTTTTATTATTAGTAATGAGTTTGTTTTAAAAAAACAACTTTGCATTTACTACAAACACAGAGTGACCTTTGGTCTGAGCAGACAGCTGTTGTATGAATGAATCTGATTAAATATGATTTATGATTTGTGTTTGTTTCAGCCTATTTCTCTCTGCAGGTGATCTACGCCAGGAGGAAGTACTCGGTGTCTCCGCCCGCCACCACCGGACCCCCGGAGTTTGAGCGGATCTTCAGAGCTCAGTCAGTCTTTATCCTCAATTATTTCTTCCACAGTTCATTAAAATCTGCAGCAGATTAACAAGATTAACAATCCAACTAAAGATTGTTTTCTATTTAATTGTTTAGTCCAGCAGTTCCCCCCCCCGCCCCAGGCCTGAAGTCTGTGAAGTAATACTCAAATATTTGACCTACTTTAAAGGCTGGACACTCCTGGTGTCAAAAAACAAGGACACAATATCCATTTCAAGTTCCCACCGCTGATAGTTTCATCTGCTTTATATTAAACACAAATAATTCAGTTTAAAAAATAACATTTAAATTAGAAATATTCACATTAAAAGAAGCTGGAACTTCATAAATTAGTTCAAATTAGAAGTCCTTAATCAGAAAAGATTGAATTAGATGGAAAGTGAAAGGATTGTATTTCAAACTGCCCTCACATCAGATTAGTTTCATCTTTAGAGACGTTTTTAGTTGTGGGATATATTCCTAGATGCTCATATATGATGCCCAGTGTATCCTGATGCTCAATAAATGTTCAGTAAATTATTTTAAAACTTTTTTTTAAACTTACTTCTCTAAGTGTGCAATATGTTTTCAATGAGATTTACCCGTTTAACTGAAATGCAATGACTGTAAACATGCAAATTCATCTCAAATCATATTGAATATAAGATAATAACTATAGTTTAGAGGACAGAGTTCAGCCTCTTTCTTGATGCTCCCACCAGAGGGCACTAGAGACTAAATAAATTCACATTCACAGCACTGATACAGTATACAGTATACTGTACTGTAGGTATACAGTATACTGTATACAGTATGCTGTATACAGTATGTATGTATTACGTAAAAGTATTCATTGTGTGACTTCAGGAAGGTTCAACCATCAGACTGAGTGTCTCTGTGTTTTCAGAGCCAACTGTTCCGAGTATTTCCCGATCTTCCTCACTGTCCTGTGGACGTCCGGAGTCTTCTTCAGTCCAGGTGATCAGATAGAAACCAAACTCACCTGGATCAGTCTCAGTCTCAGTGTGTTCTTCAGCTGGATATGAATGAATGTGATTATAGATTATAGATTATAGATTATAGATTATAGATTATAAATGGATCGTTTGTGTTTCAGGTGTGTCTTCGGTCTGCGGTCTGCTCTACCTGTATGGACGCCTCCGATACTTCCGTGGTTATTCACAGTCGGCTCAGGAACGGTACGAGACAACTACACACCTGTTCACCTGTCTGATGTTTATTCTAAATTATTTTATGATTTAATAACAGAACATAACTACATGGACATTGGTTTCGATTCATTCTTACCTTCAGGGCTTTATAATCAAAGTTAGATAATAAAATGCACGGTTGGTTGGTTGGTTGGTTGGTTGGTTGGTTGGTTGGGTTGCTTGGGTTGGTTGGTTGGTTGGTTGGTTGGGTTGCTTGGGTTGGTTGGTTGGTTGGTTGGTTGGTTGGTTGGGGTGGTTGGTTGGTTGGTTGGTTGGTTGGTTGGTTGGTTGGTTGGTTGGTTGGTTGGTTGGTTGGTTGGTTGGTTGGTTGGTTGGTTGGGTTGATTGGTTGGTTGGTTGGTTGGTTGGTTGGTTGGGTTGCCTGGGATGGTTGGTTGGTTGGTTGGTTGGTTGGTTGGTTGGTTGGTTGGTTGGGTTGCTTGGGTTGGTTGTTTGGTTGGTTGGTTGGGTTGGTTGGGTTGGTTGGTTGGTTGGGTTGGTTGGTTTGTTGGTTGGGTTGGTTGGTTGGTTGGTTGGGTTGATTGGTTGGTTGGTTGGTTGGTTGGGTTGCCTGGGATGGTTGGTTGGTTGGTTGGTTGGTTGGTTGGTTGGTTGGGTTGGTTGGTTGGTTGGTTGGGTTGATTGGTTGGTTGGCTGGTTGGTTGGTTGTTTGGTTGGGTTGGTTGGTTGGTTGGTTGGTTGGTTGGTTGGTTGGTTGGTTGGTTGGTTAGTTGGGTTGATTGGTTGGTTGGTTGGTTGTTGATTGGTTGGTTGGTTTGGTTGGTTGGATGGTTGACTGATTGGTTGGCTGGTTAATTGACAGATTGATTGATTGATTGATTGATTGATTGATTGATTGATTGATTGATTGATGATTGATTGATTGATTGATTGATTATCCGTCTCCCTCTGCAGGTTGGCTCCTATGTACTTCAGCGCTCAGGTTCTGTGGGTTCTGACCGGGTTCTCGTGTCTCGGCGTGTTCCTCACGTTCTGCAGAGTTTACCTGAAGGTGGACCTGCTGCACGGGCTCAGCTCTGCCCTCAGCCTGGTCTGAAGGAGCTGGTGACTCTCAGGGGTCAAAGGTCAGACGTCACAAGAGAGAAACTGGGCCTTTTTTCTTTTTTTTTTTTAAATTTGTGATAATAAAATGATATTAAAACTCTTAACAGGTCATTTGTTTTCTCCTCAATAATGAATGATAATTATAAATGTCTGTTCTTTTTACATGGTGTGAAATGGTCTATAAATTGTATATTTGTGACATCACAGATGTACAGAAATCCTGACGGCTTTTATACAGAACATAAACCTGCTTTATAATGAAAAAGACATGAAAATCTCACTTTTCACTACATGGGACCTTTAAGTTAATAGAATATCAGTTGATTCCAGTAAATTCCTGTCTGATGTTTTACAGTGTGAACTTTCACTGTGGTCAGAGGTGGATTGTGGGTAAATAGTTGTTGCACAATGAAGTGGCGTCTATTAATAGGGCCGCCTGGTGAGTTTATATCGAGATCTACATGAACAAACACACACGCATCGGTTCACGTGTGGAATGTGTATTTGTGTGTATTTTTAGCGTGTGCTCGTCGTCGCCGACGGCAACAGTTGTTGTTTTCAGAATAACTTTCCATCCAACAACAACAGCTGCTTTACTTTCTGTCGCTGCAGCGACAACGTGCATGACATCATGACGTCATGACATCACACTCATCACATACATCACATACTACATACAAGAGTACAAGTATTTGATATTCTTCTGTCTGTTTGAGGTGATAAACGAGTCGATGTTTCACTAGACCAGCGGTCAGCAACCTGCGGCTCCCTGTGGAGTTTTAAAAATGGAAATGAAAAACTGTTTTTGTTTACATATTGATTTCTATTTATCATTGTTGTAGGTCTATGGTACGATGGTACGACGGAGTGTTAGGGCCACATTGAGGAAAAAAAAGAAATCTGAGATTTAGAGAATAAAGTCATAATATTATAAAGTAGTAATTTTATGTGTTATTTTCTTTTTTTCTGGTAAAGTTATGACTTTATTCTATAAATCTAAGATGAAGGAGAAGAAGAGGTTAAAGATTAAAGAGGACACACAATGATCAAATACAAAAACAAATCCATCCGTTTGTTTTCCAGCTGCTCCAACTTCCTGTTTCCTACCTGATCCAATTAAGAGCTCAAAGCTGATTGGCTGATGCAGTTCACCTGTCAGCCGTTAATCTGATCAGCTGTGAAAACAGAAAGATTAAACGGAGTCTTTCAGAGGAGAGAAGTGAGTTTACCTGAAGCCGGAACCACAAACACAACTAATAAACCTGATTAATGAATTTACAGAAGAGCTCGTCTTAACGAACCGTGACATCATCGGCACTTTTCTCCGTGTTGTGATGTCACTAACTGGATCTTTCAGAGTGTCCCTGTCAATATTTAACATATGCATTTATCCCCCCCCCCCACTCAATAAAAACACGAGTAGCAGAGGACTTGTATTTTTAAATAGTTACTGGATGTAACTCCAGTTCTATGAGTACGTGCGTCTAGAGTCTAGAAGGTATCCTGCAAATCTACAAGAACTTGCATTAACACTCGCAAGACTCGCTGCCTGCCGACCTTTCCTGACCTCAACCATTCGAGGTCAGTGCCTAACCTGAACCAGCTCGCAAGAGTTTCAAAATGTGTGCGTTTCCCTCTAGCCATGATGACCCTATAACGGGCTTCGCTACTGGGCGCCAAGGCGGAACGACTTATTTCACACATTTTTTTGGCCTTTCTTCGGCCCTTTTTCAAACACTTTTCTGCCATTGTTTTGGACATTTTTCTGACATTAATTTGACATTTTTTGGCCTTTTTTCTGACATTTTTCTGACTTTTGTTTCAGACATATGTCAGACATTACTTCAACCATCGGTCTTTCTTTGGTAATTTCTTTAACTTTTTTTCAGGCTTATTTTCTTATATTTTTTCTGATATTTTCAAACTTTTTTTGGACATATGTCGGAATTTTCTTCAGACATTTTTCAGCCTTTTTTTTTTTTTTTTTTACATTTTTGGGAATTTTTTTTCAGAATTCTTTTCAGACTTTTCTTCTGCCTCTCTTCAGCCGTAGTCTACATTTAGATAAAACACTGAACCAACAGAATCGGTGTTGTAAATGAACAACTCACTGGTTAACTGGTTTATTAAACTGGTTTATTAAACTGGTTAAAACCTCTGACACTGAGTGGATGATGAGCAGCTTTAAACTGAAATGTTGACGTTGTTCTTCCAGTAAGACAAAGTTAATCATCTCACCTGCAGACTGGGAGGCTGATTAACTCGATGTGTGTGTGTCTGTGTGTGTGTGTGTGTGTGTGTGTGTGTTTGGTCCTCACAAGAACATAAAGACGACAAACCTCCTCCACAGTCGTCAGAGTTGAAGTGTGAATGTTGTTTTATGGGCTTAAACAGAAAATCCTGCAGAGCTCAGCGGGACAATAAATCTGCAGCTTCGCCCTCAAACTACAACCAAAAACTACAGCTGCCATTTTTAATTTATACTAATAGTGTGTTACTTTACCATGCAGAGTTTATTACATGTGACACACATTAGGGACGGGTCAACTTTAAGATCTCAATAAAACACGGTTGTTATGTCGTAATCATTATATTTCTAATGATTACAACATTTAACTGATGAGAGTCACCGTAAGAAAAAGTTTCTCTTATAATCAAGAAGAAGAAATTACATCAAACTGTGACGACACGCTGAACGCCAGATTTTAAATGACATTAAGCAGCATAATAACGTCTACAGTCTCTGTGTTTAATATCGGCACTAATCAGGAATGTTCTCCACATCAATAAACAGTTCATGCTCATAAATATCATGAAATGTGGGATTTTTTTGTCACTATTTAAAGTTTGTGGGGGTTTTCAGGCCGGTTCGTCACAGTGACCATGACGCTGACATCACAGACCCGCTACTGCTCATGTCACATGATCTGATCTATAAGCAATCAATATTTGTATGATTTTGTTTTCATTTGGCAAACAATATAATTTACAATCCAGTAAAGTATTGTACTTTTTTTTTGCTTCTTACCTTTGTTTTTTTTGCTCTGAACTGTTGTAACAGTAAAATGAGCCCTTTGGATTAAGTCCTATATCTATCTATTTATTATTACTTTTTTATTTTAATTTATTTTCAAGTTTGAAATTCACTTTTACAATTCAACAAATTATTTTTTTTTGTATTTAACTAATTTATTTTGCATTATTACAATTATTTTTTTCATTTAGTTTTGTTGTTTTTAATGCAAATATAAAACTCACTGTATTATTCTGTTTTATTTTTATTTACCTTTTAATCTTATTTTAAATAATTATCACATTTTAATTTTCTAAAATTCACCAAATTATTTTATTTGAGTTTTTATTACTTTTAATTACTATAATTTTGTAATTATTAAACTTGTAGTTTTCATTTAGCTGTTTGTTTTTAATGCAAATAAAAAACTATTATTTAAACTAATTATTTTATTTTATTATTATTTTTATTTAATCTCATTTTATAGTTATTATTACTATTATTGTTTTTCCAAAATTCACCAAAATTATTTTATTTTATTTTTATACCTTTTATTTTGTAATTAATAAAATTGTATTTTCATTTTTGTTTTCTTGTTTGTAATGAAAACATAAAATCAGTCAAATCAGTCAATCAGAATTATTCAGTTTTATTTTCATATACTTATTTAATCTTATTTTATTGAAATTATTACTGTTATTATTTTTCTAAAATTCACCAAATTATTTTATTTTGTTATTAAAGCTAATTTCAATTACTTTTATTCACAATAAAACATTATTAATATATATATGTATATATACATATATATATATATACATATATATATATGTATATATACATATATATATACCAAAGAAATATTAAAGAAAGGCCAATTGTTGCAGAAAATTCTGACATATGTCTTAAAAAAAAGTTAGAAAAGTGTCCGAAAAAGGGCAAAAAAGGGCAAATAAATGTTGGCAAAATGTCCAAAAAAGAGGCAAAAAATCTGACATATTTAAAAAAAAAAAAAAAGTCTGAAGACGTTCAAAGAAAATACCAAAAATATATTCAGAAAAAGTCAGAAAAAGGGCAATATATGGCAATATATATATATATATATACATATATATATATGTATCTATATCCTATTCCTTCTGTTAAATAAAGTTTTATTTTATGTATTCAATGTGTTTTTTTGTTGTTGTTTACCTTTTCATTGGTTTGACCAGTTTACGAAGTGTCCCTGAAGGCAGCACGGATAAGCCCCGCCCCCTGAGGCCGGCGGACCGAGTGGTGCGTTCACGGGACAGCTTTTGAAAGTTGTCAACAGAGAAGAAGAAGAAGAGGAAGAAGAAGAGGAAGAGGAGGAAGAGTAGAGGAGAGAAGGAGTAGCGGAGAGCGCGGCTACTAACGGACAGAGAGCTCTGAGCACCGGCAGGAGGAGGAGGAGATGGGCTGCAGCCACAGCAAGGTGACAAACACTGAACACTAAACACTAGAACCCTGTGGAACCCTGTGGAACCCTGTAGAACCCTGTGGAACCCTGTGGAACCCGGGTACAGACCGGGACACAGTCGGTAGAAGGTGACTGTGTGTCGGGAGGAGGAGGTTCATCAGCAGGCTGTCGGTGGTCGGTGTGTTCGGGTGGTGGGTTGGTGCTGCTCTCTGGGAAGTTCTGGTTAATAATGAGCCTCTAGCAGATCTAAACTAGCTCACCATTAAATCACAGTTTACAAACTACCGACCTGCAGACAGACAACACTCACACCGACAACCTCTGTTCTGAACATCTGGTTCTGATCTGACTGAAGAGTCTGAGTGTTCCCACGATGCTGCTGAGAGGCTGTTTAACAGCTCTATACGCGATTTAATCTACTAACTATCTGAAATAATCATGTTGTTATGAGTTAACTGTGATTGTTACACACTTTAATACACTTTAATACACTGTGTACCACTTTAATACACTTTAATACACTTTAATACACTTTAATACACTTTAATACACTTTAATACACTTTAATACACTGTGTACCACTTTAATACACTTTAATACACTTTAATACACTTTAATACACTGAGTAACACTTTAATACACTTTAATACACTTTAATACACTGTGTACCACTTTAATACACTGAGTAACACTTTAATACACTTTAATACACTTTAATACACTGTGTACCACTTTAATACACTGAGTAACACTTTAATACACTTTAATACACTTTAATACACTGTGTACCACTTTAATACACTTTAATACACTGTGTACCACTTTAATACACTGTGTAACACTTTAATACACTTTAATACACTTTAATACACTGTGTACCACTTTAATACACTGTGTACCACTTTAATACACTTTAATACACTTTAATACACTGTGTACCACTTTAATACACTTTAATACACTTTAATACACTTTAATACACTGAGTAACACTTTAATACACTTTAATACACTTTAATACACTGTGTACCACTTTAATACACTTTAATACACTTTAATACACTGAGTAACACTTTAATACACTGTGTACCACTTTAATACACTGTGTAACACTTTAATACACTTTAATACACTTTAATACACTGTGTACCACTTTAATACACTGTGTAACACTTTAATACACTGTGTACCACTTTAATACACTGTGTAACACTTTAATACACTGTGTACCACTTTAATACACTGTGTACCACTTTAATACACTGTGTAACACTTTAATCTCTTAAAATAATCATAATTTGAGATAAAGTATGTTTTTATGAGTTCAAATCTATTGTTACACACTTTAATACACTTTATGACACATTTTAATCTCTTTTACAATCCTAATTTGAGATAAAGTGTGTTTTTATGGTGTTTTATCACTTTAATAGTCATAATATCCTCCTGTGAGTTCCTACTGTGTGTGATACTCTGCAGTGATATGTATTGTGTTATAATCTTGTGTAATCCTCTCAGCCTTTATGAATGGATATTAAGATGACAGCTCTGTGATAACATTAGTAGTTATTGTTTAATTTCTAAGGATATCAACACTTTAATACTCTTTATTTTACTTCCTCCATGTGTCAGTCAGTCAGTCAGTCAGTAGAGAGTTAATATATTGTGTGAAATCACAGTAATCCTGTTGTATAGTTTTTCAGTATTTCTGTAGTATTAATATGTTTAACCTCACAGAGGGTGAACAGTGGGACAGCTGTTGTCTTCCTCTGGTTATTGATAGAAGTCTTCATGTGGTCGCTGGTCTCCAGACTGAGGAGCTCCGGGGGGCTGTGTGGTTGGATGGTTGATAACATTGATCAATATTCAGATTCAGATCCTTCCTGAACCCGCAGAGTGCTGCTGTCAACATTATCAATACTATAAATCAAAGTTGTGTTATCTCTGTTTGTTGGCTGAAGATGCAGAAACAGTCAGACGTCAGTTATTGATCAGTTTTCTGAGACTCCTGAACTACGAAACATCTGTTACGTTTCTTCCTAACATTGTCTTGTAGAAAATACATTAAACATCATAAACTGTATATAAGAAGTGAACGAAGTCACCATGATGTCACCTAATGGTTTGCGGGCTACGTTTCCGAAGCCTCGAGTTCGTCATTTTGGCCGTCGCCATCTTGGTTTTCGGCCGTCGCCATCTTGGTTTTTGGCCTTTTTATAATTCCCCATAAACCAAGGTGACGCCTTCAAATGTCTTGTTTTATCTGACCAACTCTCCAAAACCCTAAAATATTCAGTTTATTATCAAGAAAAACATCAAGTCTTAACATTAGAGAAGCTGGAACCAGAAAACATTTTGCTTAAATGCACTTTAATGATATGAGGTGACTGTAGTAATGTTGTTGTTGGTGGTATTATAGTTGTCTGTGTTTTTATCTGACGTTTGCTGCCTGTCACAAGATGATAGTAAATATCTATTTAATGTATCTGAGTGTCAAAATAGTTGCAGATTAATAGATCTACAGAAAATTAATCACATTTTAAGTTTGAGTTTATCTGATAAAGTGAGTTTCTACAGAACCGTCAATCATCACCTTCCTGCTGGAATAAACATATAATTCAGATGTTTAAACCAGTTAGTTTAATCACAGACCAGTTTAAGGAGCTGTTGCATAACATGGAGTCCAGTGGAGCTTTTGATTATCTCAGAATAGAAACAGATTTAGAGGCTCAGAGTCTGAGCTGCTGCTGCAGGAGATCACTGACATGCTGACGGCTTGTTTTGATTCACATTAATTCATTCATTGTTGGTACTTTAAGTTATACTTATAGGAACAGATCCTGCTGCTGTAAAATTAGTTTTTTTAAAGGAACTCTCGGAAACACTACTGCCTTTGTCCACAGGGACCGCCAAAATCAACACAAAATTAAAGTTCCTCGTAGTAACTTTAATGTAAACAAACATTTTAGAGATTTGAGTAATTGTTTAAAGAATTGTGACGTGATGTGTAAAACCTTCAGTCATTTACTGCCGACATTTGTGCAAAGACAAAGATACGCAGCAGCAGTGACTGCTGGGAAAAATGCTAAATTCAGCTCCAACTTCACATATTTGATGAAACACTTGCAGAAACATCATGCAAAGAAAAAAAGAAAACATCCTTCAGACAAAAAGTAAACAAAGAAAATCATGAACTTCATTGTTCTGAATGACGGAGGCTTTCTGTGGTTGTAAACGTGGACGTTTAATTAAACATCTTTAAATCTGCCAAAGCTGCGTTTCACCTCCAGAACGTCTGCTGCTCATGTGTGAACGCTGCAACAGCTTCAGCTTTTACTGCCAACATATGAAGCTCAGACATGTTGTGAGTCTGAAAAACGCTGAGTCATTGGTTTTATTCACTTATCTGTAAAATGTTTTTAGAAAGATTTTAATCAAAAAGCTTAATTTGCTTCATTTACAAAGAGCTTCAGTGTTGTGCTTCATCAAAGTTAATTATAACCTATTTGGTCGCCTAAAAATGTCTTATTTAGCTTACAGTTGTACTTAGCTCCACCATCTTGTGTCACTTCTGGTTGCCAAAAAACCAAGATGGAGTCAGCTAAAAAAACAAGATGGTGATGGGCCAAAACCAAGATGGAGACCACCAATAACCAAGATGGAGACCACCAAAAACCAAGATGGAGACGGCTAAAAAACCAAGATGACAACAGCCAAAAACCAAGATGGAGACAACCAAAAACCAAGATGGCGAAGGCCAAAAACCAAGATGGAGACCACCAAAAACCAAGATGGAGACGGCTAAGAAACCAAGATGGCGAAGGCCAAAAACCAAGATGGAGACCACCAAAAACCAAGATGGAGACGGCTAAAAAACCAAGATGACAATGGCCAAAAACCAAGATGGAGACAACCAAAAACCAAGATGGCGAAGGCCAAAAACCAAGATGGCGAAGGCCAAAAACCAAGATGGAGACAACCAAAAACCAAGATGGAGACGGCCAAAACCAAGATGGAGACGGTCAAAACCAAGATGGAGACGGCCAAAAACCAAGATGGAGACCACCAAAAATCAAGATGGAGACGGCTAAAAAACCAAGATGGCGAAGGCCAAAAACCAAGATGACGGCGGCCAAAAACCGAGATGGCAACGGCCAAAACCAAGATGGCGATGGCCAAAAACCAAGATGGAGACGGCTAAAAAACCAAGATGGCGAAGGCCAAAAACCAAGATGGAGACGGCCAAAAACCAAGATGGCGACAACCAAAAACCAAGATGGAGACAACCAAAAACCAAGATGACGACGGCCAAAAACCAAGATGGCGAAGGCCAAAAACCAAGATGGAGACGACCAAAAACCAAGATGGAGACGACCAAAAACCAAGATGGAGACGGCCAAAACCAAGATGGAGACGGCCAAAAACCAAGATGGAGACCACCAAAAACCAAGATGGAGACCACCAAAAACCAAGATGGAGACGGCTAAAAAACCAAGATGGCGAAGGCCAAAAACCAAGATGACGACGGCCAAAAACCGAGATGGAGACCACCAAAAACCAAGATGGCGACGGCTAAAAAACCAAGATGGCGAAGGCCAAAAACCAAGATGGAGACGGCCAAAAACCAAGATGGCGACAACCAAAAACCAAGATGGAGACAACCAAAAACCAAGATGACGACGGCCAAAAACCAAGATGGCGAAGGCCAAAAACCAAGATGGAGACGACCAAAAACCAAGATGGAGACGACCAAAAACCAAGATGGAGACGGCCAAAACCAAGATGGAGACGGCCAAAAACCAAGATGGAGACCACCAAAAACCAAGATGGAGACCACCAAAAACCAAGATGGAGACGGCTAAAAAACCAAGATGGCGAAGGTCAAAAACCAAGATGACGACGGCCAAAAACCGAGATGGAGACGGCTAAAAAACCAAGATGGCGAAGGCCAAAAACCAAGATGGAGACGGCTAAAAAACCAAGATGACGACGGCTAAAAAACCAAGATGGAGACCACCAAAAACCAAGATGGCGAAGGCCAAAAACCAAGATGGAGACGGCTAAAAAACCAAGATGACGACGGCTAAAAAACCAAGATGGCGAAGGCCAAAAATCAAGATGGAGACGGCCAAAAACCAAGATGGAGACGGCCAAAATGACATACTCAAGGCTTCAAAACGGCAGTCCACAAACCAATCGGTGACGTCATGGTGACTACATCCACTTCTTATATAGATATAGATATTAAAAATAACTTTAATACGTTAATCCAAAAATATAAGATAAAAATAGTGAAGTAAGTAAATAATTGTTGGCTGCAGCTCTAAATAGGACCCATAAACGTCTCATTAAACCTCAACATGATTCTATAAAAGAGCTGCAGAACAGCCTTTAAAACAGCTGTAGACGTTGTGTCTGTGTTGTTGAACCTGTGGACTTCAGCAGCTCTCATGTTGCTGCAGGTTATTTCTCACCTCCAGCTCGTCCAGTTGTCTCTGAGCCAACAGATGGTCCGTCTGCCGCCCCCGTCAACTCTCTGAGGTTACACTTTTCCACCGGCGGACCT
This sequence comes from Sebastes umbrosus, assembly GCF_015220745.1. NCBI lineage: Eukaryota > Metazoa > Chordata > Actinopteri > Perciformes > Sebastidae > Sebastes > Sebastes umbrosus. The sequence continues at coordinate 1,668,355 of NC_051277.1, read as the reverse complement.
GAACGCCCCGCTGTAAACCTGAAGTCAGTTTATGTCTGAGCGGCGGTGAGGTGTTACACACCGAGCCGACGGCTTGTTTAAAACATGAAAAACTGCAGTGTGACCAGAGTGTTATGAAAATATGAGCTGGCTGAGTTACAGCTTAAAACCCCAAATAATTGAATGGAGTTCTGCTAGTTTGACCTTTTAATGTTTACAGTCACACTGCAGCTACAACTTTAACACTAGTTCCCATTGTAAGAACTAGAAGAAGAAGTAGAGGAAGTGAAGAAAACAGGAAGTTTAAACCTCGTAGAGAGCGTTCAAACTTTAAACAGAAGAAATGACTAAATGGTAGTTGTGTCATCAAACTGGAGTTTAGTTTGCAACACATCAAAATAGGAACGTTTTGTGGATCTAACCCAACAGTATATTATCTATGGATATCAGCTGTGGAGCTCAGAGACAGACGGTTATGTTCTGTTATTAAACGGCCTCATGTGATGTCTTCTGATCAGACCTGAAGTCTGCAGAGATGCTGAAGCCTCAAGTCCTTCTTGTGACTTCTGTTCATTTTTTTACTGATGAATTCAGAAATTATCCGCGTTACCGTGGCAACGAGTAAATATCACGTTGTTGTCTTGAATCTGCATCCGAGGAAACGAGGAGAAACGACCCGAGGGAGGCCGAACAGTCTGCTTTAAAACCCTATTAAAGTAAAAACACATAAATATTATCAGCAGAATGGACTGAAAGTATCAATAGTATAAAATAAACGTCTCCTGTGACTGATGTAATATTATATGTAACATCATTAGATAATAATAATAGTTAATAGCAGCTGCTCCAGGTGGAACTTCTTTATCAGAGCTTCATCTCTAAAACTGAGCCGCTACGAGCTAAAAATCACAAGTTGTGTTAATACGTTAAAATGAATTTGCTTTAGCTTTGACAGCCCTAATAAATACATTTCATAGTTCCAGATTTTCTGCTTTTTCTTTTAATAATAATAATAATAATAATAATAATAATAATAATAATAATAATAATTGACATTTTTCAGATATTTTCCACTTGTTTTTTCCACATATTTTACTGATAATATTTGGACTTTTTTTGTTTTGTTTTTTTTACATATTCTACTAATAATTTTTGGACATTTTCACCTTATTTATTTATTCATTTATCTTTTTTTTTTTTTTTTTTACATATTTCCAAATACTTTTTGGACATATTTCACTTTATTTATATATTTATCTTTTTCTTTTTTTTTCACATTTCCTAATAATTTTTGGGCATTTTCTGACATTTTTCACATATTTTACTAACGATCTTCTGACATCGTTCATATATTTTTTTTCACATATTTTACTAATAATTTATGAATATTTTTCATTATTTTACTTATATTATATTATATAATAAACATATCATGTATAAATAAGAAACATGTAAATCTGTAAAGTAACCACTAACTAATACGCTTCTAATAAATGTAGTGCAGTAACAAGCTCAATATTCAGGCTACGGCATCAAATCTGCAGTGTGAACAAAAAGCCATGACCTCCCGACCCCCTGCAGGGCCCCGACCCCCCTGTTGAGCTCCAGAGCTCAGAAGCCACTTCCTGCCACAGAGAGGCAGCGAGCGGCGGTTTGTAAACTGTTCTCACGTGTTGAGTATTTAGACTTTATAGAGCAGCTGTTGGATCGTGAACTTTACCCAAAATATCACCAAGAGACCAGGTGTTTCCTGATAACCTATCAATGTATTGATTACTACTGAACAACTGTGACATTGATTAGTGTCATCATCACTACATTTGCTAAGTTGACACGGTAAGATCAGCTGAGCTCTTTTGCAAGAGAGAGACAGAAAAACAACGAAAACAAACAACATCAGACGTCATTACATAAAGCCAGCCAGGCTAGCAGTTTCCCTCTGGTTCCAGTCTTTATGCTAAGCTAAGCTAACTGGCTGTGGCTTCATATTCACTGACTGCACAGACGTGAGAGAGGAATCAATCTGAACATCTGACTCTCAGAGAGAAAGAGAAGAAGTATATTCACCAAAATGTCAAACTGTATTTATTGTTTTAAGGATTATTTCTCTTCTGTCAGTAAGATAAGACCATGTTCTTCACTCAGATGGAGTTTAATTTATGGAAAATAATTTCAAAGAAGAGTCTCGTTTAGATGTTTTCCTGTAATCGTTCAGCTCTAATCTAATGAGCTCTTTTATGAGCTTCTTTAACTCTTTAACGCAGCTTTAATGGAGATAAACTGGGCTTGTAATCCTTCACAGGAAGCGTGAATAAAGAGAAACTCAAACCTCAGTAGTTCTGCTCGTATTTAGAACGGTTTCTCTTTGATATGAGAGTTTAGATGTTTTTCCCCACAGTGAGCAGTTAAATGACTCGACTCTGTGGTTTAGTTAAAGACCAGGAAACGTTTCAGTGTTTGTGATGAACTTCAGGTTAAAAGATGCTTCAGTTTATCGTTTGATTCCTCCGTCTGCTGCTGAGATATTTGACAAGTCGAAGGGAAATCAAAGAGCTGCTCTTCGTCTCCGTGTGAGAGTTCAACCTCGTTCCTCTCCGGACGTTAAATCTCATCCTGACGAGCTCCGCGGGGACGTTTAAACACCTGGGCGAACATTTCATCATGTAGCTGAGATTATGTGTCCTGAACGTCAGACAGAGACGTGTTTGTTGTCTGGAAATGAAATCAAACTAGAATAAGACAGGTCAAAGCGTTTCTCGTAGGTTGGCAGCGTTTTGACATCCCTTCTTCATTGTGTAGTTTTGTGGTTTTGCAGAGGAGGAAAACAGTCATTACTGTTGTACAGAAACATGTTTGTCACTAACTCTAACAGACTTTAAAAATAAAAAACAGCTGCAGAAGTGAAGTTTTTCAACTTAACTCAACTTTGACCCAGAAACACAAAGTTCACCTGATGGACTTCTGACAGACGAAACGCACACTTCTTCTCTTCTTCATAACTCAGTGAAATCTGAACACATATAAATCAAACACTTATTTTTAGATTCAGTGTGACTTACACTTCCAGAGGATTTCATTATGTCTAATGTCTATACAGAATAAACGTCCATAAGTCCACTTACAAATCAGAGAAAAATAACTCTGCAGAACTTCACTGAGAATCTTCATGTTTTTAAGTTTTCTTCAATATCAAAGTAAAACATTTTTTAATATTATTACTAGGGCTGTCGGTCGATTAAAATATTTAATCACTTTTTATCTGTTCTAAATGTACCTTAAATGGAGATCTGTCAAGTATTTAATCCTCTTATCAACATGGGAGTGGACAAATATGCTGCTTTATGTAAATGTATGTATATATTTATTATTATAAATCAATTAACAACACAAAACAATGTCAGATATTGATCCAGAAACCCTCACAGGTACTGCATTTAGCATAAAACAATATGCTCCAATCATAACATGGCAAACTGCAGCCCAACAGGCAACAACAGCTGTCAGTGTGTCAGTGTGCTGACTTGACTATGACTTGCCCCAAACTGCATGTGATTATCATAAAGTGGGCATGTCTGTAAAGGGGAGACTCGTGGGTACCCATAGAACACATTTACATTCACTGATCTGGAGGTCAGAGGTCAAGGGACCCCTTGGTTGGTACCGATGGATTCATCAGGTTTTTCTAGTTTCATATGATACAGTATCTTCACTCCAGCTTTAAAACTGAGCCGCTACAACCTAATAATTCTCACGTCTCCTCTTCTTATCAATTGAACCCTGTTTAATCAAAAGGATGTGTTTCCTGTTTTGCCTCTCAGAGGTCAGAGGTCAGCTTTGTTCAGCTTTAACTGTGTGAATGTGCCCCGTCAGCCAGTTGAAACACTGATACTCTGTGTTTGATAATGGAGATGTCTTAATGCAGTGATGAGTCAGCATCCTGTGTTGTACTGATATCTTTGCTCTATAGCAGCGTCAGACTTTCATTTATCTGTTTTTTAATTGACTGATTTGACCCGAAACAACCTGGACGGTGAAGCTGTTTTTGTGTGGCGTTAACGAACAAACCCGTTACTCATGCCTGTAATAAATCCATGTGGACTATGAACTTTATATCGAGCTCTACCTCAGACAACCTGTGGTTTCTGGTGTGAAGCCCGTTGAGTCCTGACAAATCAGGACGTCTAATGACGTCTTCTTCTTGGACATTTTCTTTGCTAAACTATAGAAACAAGACTCTGTCAAAACCGAGTATCTGTCTGGACCGTATCTGGTCAGTATGTGAATTTGTGGCTAAATTGTTCCACCAATAGTCAGTGGTCATGTCTATCATGTTTAGTGAACAGTTTTTTTCCACTTATATCTTAATGTTTGATTGAAACTTATAATGAAGCAAATGACATTCAATAATAGTAAATTGTAACATTAGTTGTAACTAGTCAGTATATTATACATTTATATACAAGGTGAAAAGGTATTAGCATGACATACAGTATGCAACGTTAAAAGTATTTCAGTTTTTCAGACTCGACAAAGCATTCAGACTTTTTACTAATCAGCATCATTATGTAGTTATTTCGGCTTCACTTTTTGATCCGTTTACAACAACGTCGCTGCCGTATTTATGCCGAGATGACGTCATGTTGAGTGTTGATGGAGTAGCTACAATGTTACCATAGCCTGGCATTGATCCATCCAAACTCCATTCAGAAAACAAGCATTTTAAAAGTTGTTTGCTTGTTGTGTTGCAGACAGACCTGACAAAGCATGAATTTGGACTTTTTACAAATCAACATCATAATGTCGTTATTTCAGCTTCACTTTTGATCCGTTTATTGATATTAAATCACAGCACGGTCTGTTTATTTTGGGTTCATACCGCAGTAGCTAGATACAGATACAGTATGTGAATACAGCTCGCCGCCGGGTGACGTTATGAACCCAGACAGACAGCATTTGCTTGCTTCGTGCTTGGTGTGAATGCACGGTAAAACAATACGAAGCAACAACATAACGTAACTTAAACGAACATAAACAATAGCACAGCACTATGTAATGATACACTGAACCTCTGACACGCTCCCCAGAAAACGTAAACACAGAACTGTTCTCCGCCTTTTCATTTTGAAATAACAACGACCAATGAGGAAACTCCAACAGTCGGCCGACCAATCCTGTAACTTCATCACTCAGTCAGTCAGTCAGTGACAGACTTTTGCGTTTGTAGGACTGCTGGCCCTCTGCGGTCCAGACAAAAACAGTTTATCCAACAAATACTTGATAGGTTAATTGATGAAGAAAATAATTATTAGTTGTAGCTCTACATTCAAGCCACGAGTCCAAATGAGATCCAGTTTTTAGCTCAAACTAAATGACTTTTAACTGAACAGTGACATTGATTAGCTTTAATTCACTTTGTGTCATCATCTCTACATGACCCCCGACCTGGATCTTCTCATAACGTTAAAGAACCCTTTGGTTCTAGGTTCTGCCTTGTGGTGGTCCAGGTGCATTGTGGGTAATGTAGGTGGCGGCACCATGCAACTTCTGACAAGAAGGAAGAACCATGTGTGGAGTAAAAAGACGACATCTCTGGTTCTGCTGCATCGATTCTGATGATATTGCAGGAGTGCAGAGATGAATCTGTGTAGTACTCTGTCGTACTGTTGTAGTACTACGAAAGTACTATGAAAGTACCTGGACCTCGGGCTTATAGAGTATCACCTACTTAGTGAAGCCCAAACGAAGTCTTTCAAAGTGGAAACAAAAGTAGAAGCGGAGACGATGCCGTTGGGAAAAGGTGCTTTAATTCTTCAACTTTAAAGGAATAATTCGACATATTGGGAAATTATTTGAGAGTTAGATGTTCAGATCGATTCGGCTATAATGACTAATTAACACGTTATATCACAGCTGTTTAATCAGTCTATCTAATCTGGTAATTCTGGTAATTATTAGTTGTAGCTCGACATGTGACAGAATTAGATCCAGTTTTTAGCTCAAACTCAATGACTTCTAACTTCTGAATAATGAACTTTAACTTTAACTCTCTAGTTTTACTTCTGGTTTCAAATCCAACAATGAGATGATTTATGTTCTTCAGCAGAAACTAAACTGAGAAAGAGACGTTCAGTTTGGTGCAGACAGGTTTAACTTGACGGTGAAGTGCTGTACAAACAGAGGAGACGAGCCTCCGCTCTGATTTATGACGTTTTTTTAAAAGCAGGGGCCTCCAACGCCTGCAGGAACATATGCTTCTCCTCCTCCTCCTCGTCCTCCTCCTCCTCCTGGTCCTCCTCCATCTCCACCTCCACCTCCTCCTACTCCTCCTCCTCCTCCTCCTCCTCCTCCTCCTCCTCCTCCTCCTCCTCCTCCTGGTCCTCCTCCACCTCCTCCTCCTCGTCCTCCTCCTCCTCCTCTTCCTCCTCCTTCTCCTTCTCCTCCTCGTCCTCGTCCTCTTCCTCTTCCTCCTCCTCCTCCTCGTCCTCCTCAGAGGTTTAAAGCGAGTCTCCTCCTGAACCCAGCGACGTGTTTAAACCGGAGATATTTATTGTTTCAGCTCAGAGTTTAAATAAAGTTGGTGTGTCCAGTTGGCTGAGCTGAGTTAGTGGTGTTTATACAGCGGGAGGGTTGCAGGGTGTGATTGTTTGGCCTCACTGTGCTTGAGCAATGTGCGGGTGTGTGAGGCAATACAGTCGGTATTTCACTGCGTATTGTCTGTGATTGTTTTTGTGCAACGAGGTGAAACGTCGATGTCATTCTGGTCAAAGTTCATCAGTTTTATCATCACAATGTTAGTTCCCCTTCAAGCTCTTCTAAAAACGTTTAACCTGACGTAGGTTTCTGCATGATGACGCTGCTACATGTACAGTATATCTATATATCAGTGTAGTAATACAGTATCTATATACATCCTTATAGTCAGTGTATTAATACAGTATCTATATATATATATATATATATATATACATCCTTATAGTCAGTGTATTAATACAGTGTATATATACATCCTTATAGTCAGTGTATTAATACAGTGTATATATATATATATATACATCCTTATAGTCAGTGTATTAATACAGTGTATATATACATCCTTATAGTCAGTGTATTAATACAGTGTATATATATATATATACATCCTTATAGTCAGTGTATTAATACAGTGTATATATACATCCTTATAGTCAGTGTATTAATACAGTGTATATATACATCCTTATAGTCGTGTATTAATACAGTATATATATATGCATCCTTATAGTCAGTGTATTAATACAGTAACTTAGCTGGCGGTCGGCGTGCTCCCAGGCTGGAGAAGCAGACAGGAGTACCGGCAGGAAGCTCAGCAACGTCCTGCTGTGGATGCACGATGGATGCAGCGGTAGACCAGCTAGTCTCCTGTTCTGAGAGGTTAAATTACTGGTTTTGTGAATGGAGTCTGGTCTGGTGAAGAGAGAGATGTAACGGCTTCAGTTCCCCGTCACAAAGGGCCGTCTGACGGCGAGGTAAAGCTGTGAAAATACTTTAAATATAGAGTAGGATTAAACTGATATAGATTTTTTTAAATGTCTAAAATCGTTGTTTGTGCTGCTCCCGTCAGACGGCTCTCTCTGAAGTTATGTAACGGAGGAGAAAGAGTCGGTCATGTGGAGACTAACGAGAGAGTCAGACCTCCATCGGCTGCTTTCATAACAACCTCACTAACCCAGTTTAACAACCGGGACCTGAACCAGGACTCAGCTGAACCAGGTCTCAGCTGAACCGGGTCTCAGCTGAACCGGGTCTCAGCTGAACCAGGACTCAGCTGAACCAGGACTCAGTCCGACACCCGGTTCAGCTCCCTCCAAACCGCCGGCTTCAGGCTCCTCCTGACACGCTTATTGTTATTATATTATATTAGTATTAGAGATAAGTTCACGTCAGTCTGTATCTGTGAGCTCAGGAAACAAATATTCTTTTAACCTTTATATGATTTCTAATAATAAATGGTGTGAAATAGTTAATTTAAAGGCAGAATACTGGCTCTATGAAATACAAGTTTATTATTTAGTTGTTGTTGTAGTTGTGTTTGAGATAGAGCTGCAACTAATTATTATTTCTTAATAAACAGATGTCATTCTTTTGTCTATAAAATGTCAGAAAACAGCTCAAGGTGACGTCTTCAAACGTCTCATTTTATCCAACAAACAGTCGAAAAACCCCAAAGATGTTTATTATCACATTCATGAAGCATTTTTGTTTAAAAATTAATTTCATTAGTAAATGACACTTAAATTTTCTTTCTAATTTAAGTTAATCATGATCATATATTTAAAAATAAATCCAGCTGAGCCTCATCCTTTCAGCTGGATGTTTGTATACGCTAATGTTTCTGTGCTTTGTCATTCACTTGTAACTTAAAGACTCTCCATGAACTCTGTGTTTGGTTCTCAACGGGTTCTTCTTAGAAACTCTTTGACCTAAAAGTATGAAAATGTGTGAGGTGAATTATTGATCATTGATTTTGTTGTTGATGTTAAAGTAAAGTGTTTAAACACTAAAACCTGCCAGACTGTGTTCAGGTTCATATCTGCTCTGTTTGTTGACGCCGCCACTGAAACGTTCCTCTTCTTCTTCTTCTTCTTCTTCTTCTCTTCCTGTCGTTATCAGAAGAAAAGCAAAGGCAAGAAGGGAGAGAAGAACCAGACAGACAAGAGCCGCCGAGATGAAGGAGGTGAGAGGGTTAAATATATACAGTATATCTATATATGTATATGTTTGTGTGTGTGAGTTTCCTCTTCTGATCTCAGCTCCTCTGTTCTCTCACTTCCTGTTTTCTGAATCAAAGTCATGAGAATCCATCCGATAGAAGACTCTCTCTTTCTAAAGGGAGTCTGGTGCTCGGAAACACGACCGCTTTTATCCACAGGGGACAGGGTTGTTAACGCCAAAATCAACTCAAAATTAAAGTTCCTCGTAGTAACTTTACTTTGTGTTGTACATCCGGCAAGAATATCAAGCTAATTTTATTACAGAAAAATGTTTTCTTCTCATAGAAAATTGCACCAGAACATGGAGAGTGGTGTTTCTGAGTAGCCTAAAAATATTAATATATGGCATGTTTAGCTAAGTTTTTATTGGACGTTATTACAGGGCGTTGTTGAATACTTGATTATACTTGATTATTTCTCTATAACAGACCGCTGCTATGTATAACAGACCGTTGCTATGTATAACAGACCGTTGCTATGTATAACAAACCGTTGCTATGTATAACAGACCATTGCTATGTATAAAAGACCGTTGCTATGTATAACAGACCGTTGCTATGTATAACAGACCGTTGCTATGTGTAACAGACGGTTGCTATGGGCGCAGCTCTGATGTCGGACTCTGGAGGACCGTTTTTGTGTTAAATAATTGATTTCTTAAGTAAGTAGCCGTGTAATAAGCGAGATAATGTTCAGCTAGCGGGTCATTGTTGTGAAATAAACCCCTTCAGGGCGATGAGACAAAATGATGTAAACAAACAGGAGGGAAGTTGTAAATGTCACGTGGCCCACAGAGCGACGGGAAGTGAGCCATAAATGCGCAAATATCATTCCACGTGTTCAAATGGATGCACAAATGCGTATATATCACTTTACATGTAAACCTATAACATTTTTATGTGGAATTAAAATACATGTTTACAGAGTAAGTCGTGCATATTTGCAAATTGCCCTGTATTTTTGTGGATGTGACCTTACACAACACAAATACAAAAATACATGTTTGTGGATGGTGAAATATTTGTAGATCATGGTACATATTTGTGGATTACAACTATTAAAGTCCAATAAAAACTTCCATAGCTAAGACGTGGTAACTCTGCTATAAGAGTGTAAAAGGAAAAATCAGCCGGGAGTTTAAAGCATTAAATATGGAGAATATAATGAAATGATTAAATGCTAAAGTGAGGACTGTCGGGGCTGCAGGAGTTTCTCTGAATGATCATATATCAGGTTTGTGTTGGAGAGAAATCACAGGTGATTACAGGTTATTACAGGTGATTACAGGTCTGTGATTTCAGAGTTGAAGTGACTGAATGAAGCATCTGTTGTGAAGCAGCGAGTCACCACTGACTGTCAGTCCGTTAACACTCCGTTCCATCACTTCCTCCCGTTTACGAGCAGATTGTTCAGTTTAAACCGCTCATTTAAAACGCCGTCGCCACTCGTCTGTGAATCACTGAGGACGTACGATGACTTTAACGTTGAGCTTTAAGCTTCACATTTCATGTTTATCACGTGTGACACATACTGTACGTGCACATGTGTTTCTCAGATGTTTCACATATAAACTGTGAAACATGAATCATCAGCTTCACATGTGTGTTCCTGTGAGTGTGAGTCTGTTTTAAATGAGGCTGAGCGGCTCCACAGAGTTTATTAAGTCACTTTTATTACTCGTTATAAAACTAGTTTTTTACCGTGTCACATAACGGTACGCACATTTTAAATATTCACCAGTTGTCATTATTCAGTTGTAGATATTTCCTGTTTCATTATCTGCTCAAAAAGAGTTGATATTCAGGTTTTTACAGTGTTATTATGTTTGTGACATTTTGTTTAGTGTTGAACCCCGAAGACATGAAGTCCAAACTGAAGACGTCATTGACACTAAGTGTGTGTGTGTGTGTGTGTGTGTGTGTGTGTGTGTGTGTGTGTGTGTGTGTGTGTGTGTGTGTGTGTGTGTGTGTGTGAGCCTGTGTCTACATGTCGATGATGTAATTGACGGGTTGAAATCAGATTACAGTCAGAAACACGTCCTGAACGTTGAGGATTTTAACCCTTCAGCTCCTGAAGAGACATGAAATAGAAGTACTACTGTAACTCTCAAGTACTGTACTTAAGTACATATAAGGTACTTTTCTTTTCTAGAGTATTTACTTTTCATGCCACTTTCTACTTCTACTCTACTTCATTTATCTGACAGCTTTAGTTACTTTACTAATTTAGATTATTACACACAAAACACATACAAATGTTCAAGTAGAACTGAAACCATCAGTCCATTAATCAATTAGTCCATTAATCAATTAATCCATTAATCAATTGGTCCTTTAATCAATTAATCCATTAATCAATTAGTCCATTAATCAATTAGTTGATTGACAGAAAATTAATGTGAAACTATTTTGATGATTTATGTTTTAATGTAAAATCATTTCATGGTTCCAGATTCAGAAATGTGAAGATTATAATAATATGCTGCTTTTACTTTTAATAATTGTAATAACTGACATTTACATATTTTACTTATATTCTTCACACATTTTATATTTATTCATTTATTTTAATAATTTCCGGACATTTTTTGGATATTTTTTGACATATTGTACTAATTATTTTTGGACATTTTTCACTTATATTTTACTAATTTTCAAACATATTTTGGAAGAATTCTAAATATCTTTCAGACTTTTTTCACTATTTTGTTTTTGACATATTTTACTTATATTTTTTGGGATATTATTTGGACATTCATTCACTTATATGTTTTACTTATTTGACTAATTTTCAGACATGTTTTGGATATTTTTCTCTGATTCTTTCACATATTTTACAGATAATGTTTCATAATAAGTTTTGCTTTTTTTCTCATGTTTAATGTAGTAGTAATACTGTTGAGGTTTGGACGGTTGGTTGGACTAAACAAAGATAGTGAAGGTGTCACTTTGGGCTCTGGGTGACTGTGATGAACATTTCTCACTATTAACACTATTTTTACAAACCAAACAATCAATCGATTAATGGAGAAAATAAGCAGATTAATCCATAATGAAAATAATCATTAGTTAATGGTTCAGAATGAGCTCCAGCTCAACAACTACGACAGTAAAATCCTACTTTTACAATAATGCATCAGTAATAATAAATAATAACAGTACATTTTACTGGCCTACCCGCCGGTTTATCAGTGATATTATTATTATTATGTTTCATGCTGTATTCTTCATCATGTGTTCAGGTAAACGTACGTCAGGTGAGCCGGACGTCACTCTGCAGAAGCAGCTGGAGCGTTTCGAGTGGCAGCTGAGGATTTTAAAGGAGGCCAACGGGAACCCGGAGAGGGCGGAGCTGCTGAGAGACCACGCCGATGAAGACGTGTGCGCCCTCGTCCTGAGCATCCTCAATAAGGTGAGGAGGGCAATTATCAGGAGCAATAAAACTTTATCGATCAATGTGTGGGGACGTTGATCTTTACCTGTTCAAAGAGGATACAGTAAAGACACAGTGAGACTTATTCTGAAGTCCAGCTGTGTATCCTCAGCAGGCTGCAGCTGTGCCTGCAGCCTGCTGAGGAAATGTTGGATTTAAAGGTTGTAAAAAATACGTCTGAAAATGCGAAATACTGCCGGATTAAAGAATAACGATTTGATTTGGATCGCTGAGGTCACAGGTGAGGCTAAACTAACCTGACAACACAATTAATCAAATTAAAATCACTTAAAGTTTTGTTGTCAGCAGAGGGCGCTCTACTGCAGTTTACTGACCGATCAGTAAACTACAAGTAGAGGACACGAACATTTTATGTTTTTACTTTTTACTTCATTTGTCTTGCTTTTATTGCCTTTTTAAACAATTTTTAACATTTACATATATATTATTATTATCATCATTCTTTTTGTTTGTTATTATTTTATTTGTATTTTATTTTTGTTGTTCATATTTTATTTATGTTTTCATTTATTTATTATTATTGTTATTATCATCATATTCATTATTATCGGTTTAATTTATATTATTATTACATCATTATTATATTTATTATAATTATAATTTAATTATCTTCATATTTATTATTGTTTGTTATTTTATTTGTATTTTTTATGTTCATATTTTTATCAATATTCATTTTTATTATCATATTTATTATTATTTGTTTAATTTATTATTATTATTATTTTAATTGTATAAGTATTATTATTATTATCATATTTATTTATTGTTTGTTTACTATTATTTTATTTGTATTAATTTATTCTTATTGTTAATATTTTATTAATATAATCAGTTATTATTTTTTATTATCTGTTTGATTTATTATTATTATTATATTATATTTATTCTTATTTTAATTTTATTAATATTAATATTATCATTATTATTATTTTACCCGGCCCCAGTTAAGCGGAAGTTAATGGATGAATGGATGACTTAATAAAAATAAGAATAATAAAGATGAACATTTCATTTTTATTATATTTATTATTATTATAGCGATAAACACGACAAAGTACAGCGGAAACAGACTTGGTGAATGAATGATGACGTACGTGAAGCATGACGAGGCTGTGACCTTCCTCACATTAATACATGAGATGCAGATGTTGGACGTCACTGATGCTCTGAGTGCAGCAGGTTCAACATCTGGTTTACAGGCTGAAACCAGCAGAGAGGAGCCTGTTAGAGCAGCACATTAATGAACTTGGAGTCACAGTCACATGACCTCCTGATCAGAGGAGTTATTCATAGACTCACAGACAGACAGCAGCTGTGCAGCAGCAACATATCATATCATATACTGTATATCACATGTTCTTCTCTCATTACTGCTTCTCAATAAACTACTGTGTTTCTGCATGTTTCTCTGTTTTTAAACTCTTAATTCAGATGTTTTTATTTATTATTTATTGTCAGTAGGAAGGTTGTTTCTGTTGTTTTTCCACAGACGTCATTAATGTTTCTATCAGTTCAGTTTGTCTTTTATCTGAACTGAAACGAGTCTCTTATCTGATGTGATTTCTTTCAGGTGAAAACAGAGACGACGGCTGATTTGAACATCCTGCACGAACAGAAAAGTAAATCTGTGACTGAAGAACACGAGAGAAACGTGGAAGGTAACAAACTACATGAAGAGCTCTAGAAATAAGTAGCTGTAATGACACCTGCTGGGTTTTAATGTTAACAGCAACGATTTAAATAACTTATAATTATTAATGTCTGATATGGTGAAAGTTTTATTTAGATTTCACCCGTCAGCAGTAGCTGTTAACCTTAACGTGTTAACGTGCTCTCTGCATGCTGGCTGCTGTACAACATCCACTCAGACAAAGATGGGTTTCCTCCAGACAGAAGCACCACTCTGCATCATTCTGATGAGTAAAGTCTGTAACGTACAGTGTAAGAGCTCCCTGATTCTGTGCCGAGTTGTTTTTGTTGAGATTATTTTCGGCACAGACGTATCAGGTTTAATCAACCAGTTTAAAACCGTCTCAGTGAGCGTGTTTTATTTATAGTAACAAGACTTTATTTATACATCATGTAGAGATGAGCTGAGAAGTATGGACAACGGAACCTGCCAAAATAATAAATAAATTACTGGATAAATAAATAATTATGCCATTAAATGTATCAAAAATAATATAAAAAATAAATGTAGGCATTAATTAATTGATCAAATGTGACAAAAAATAAATATTTCTGTTTTATTTGCTTCTTTATTTATTTAACTTTGTATTAATTCCCCTATTTATCTTTAATTCTATTACATATTCCCTTTTAACTTTTAAATTTACGTATATTTTTGCATTTATTTTTAATTTATTTTAATTTATTCATTTTTAAATGTATTTATTTATGTATTTATTTAAATAAATGTAGGCATTAATTAATTGATACATTGTGACATAAATTGATATTTCTGTTTTAATTGCTGCTTTATTTATTTACATTTGTATTAATTACCCAATCTACTATTCTATTTAATCCTCCCATTTTATTAACTTTTAAATTTATATATTTATTTCTTTATTTTTTCATTATTTATTTAAAAAAATAATTATTTATTCATTATTAAATGAGGGATCTGTCATTCATTTATTTTAAATATTATTTTTTGTTACATTTAATGGCATATTTATTTATTTTAAAGGAGACATGCATGTGGGGGGGAGGACCGATTATAAGCTGCTAAACAAAAATGAATGCACAGCAAGTCTGTAGAGGGTTTTATGATGTTGAAAAGTATTATTTGTTTTTGCTGCAGCGCTGCAGAAGAAACACGAACAAGAGAAAACTCAACTGACTGAAAAGTTTCAGGCTGCTGAGAACGTCCTCAAGGTAAAAAGAAACCAGCAGATAAGCAGAAGAAATGATGTTGACCCGCTGTTTTCTATTTGCAGCATCAGTGTTCATGCTTTTATTTTGTTAAATTGTGTTGTGAAGGGTGAAGTGGAGCAGCTGACTGCAGATCTGCAGGTTTATAACGAGCTGAAGAGGAGAGTCAAAGAGTCGACGTTTAAGAAGGACCTGCAGAGAAATATTAAGGTGTGTTCAGGTGTAACAGCATCAGCACTAAAGGTTCAGCTTTTAACAAGTAACTTTAGTTATTAATGACTAAAAGATGTAACGAAGGTCTGTTGATGAAATATCTGTGTCTGAAATAAATGTTAAAGTGAGTAATTTCTGTCTCCAGGCCCATGGCAGCCCAGGTGCATTCTGGGAGTCTGAGCAGGAGTCTCTGCTGTTTGTGATTGAGATGAAGAGTGAGCGAGTGCAGGAGCAGAGCAGGAAGCTGCAGCAGATGGACGATCTGGTAGGAAAACGTTGTCGTAGTCTTTAAACAGAAGTCTTTCTACGTATCTCTCTTTGTTTTCTTCTTTTCTTTCCACTTCCTTGTTTTTCATTTCATCTTCTTCTTCTTCGTGGTTCTCAGGTGGAGAAGAATTTGTTGTTGGAGGATCAGATCATTCACACCCTGCAGCAGAACGAGGATCTCAGAGTCCGGATAGACAACAGCCAGACTTTCATCCAGTAAGTGTCTTCTCTTCTCTGCAGCAATGTGGCGTCACCTGCTGGACAGTTTACCTTCAAAACATCAGTTTCAGCTTCGTTTTCAGAGTCAGTTTCAAAATACAAGGGTCTCAAACTTTGGGGGGATTAAATAAGAACACAGATCTTCTAATAAATTAATACATAAATACATAAAAGACTCAATAAATAAATAAATGTCATTAAATGTAGCAAAAATAATATTAAAAATAAAAATTAATTAATTGATAAAATGTGACATAAATTGATATTTGATTTGCTTAGATTTTATTTTAATTTGCTTTATTTATCTTTGTAGTAATTCCCTTATTTATTATTTAATTTTCTGCTTAGTTTTCCCTTTTATTTATTTATGTATTTATTTATATACATTTTCCCTTTTATTTATTTATTATTGCATTTATTATTCTTTTATTTATTTGGGGATTTTTATTTATTTATTTTTGCTTTTATTATTTATTTAATTATTTTTGCATTTATTTTTTATTTATTGTATATTTAGTTTGAAATGTATAAAGAAAAGAATACAGAAATAAATAAGTTTGGGGGAATAAATAAGGGGTGAAATGCAAAGGGAAAATCGTGCAGAAATAAATAAATAAATACAAAAATAAAGACATACATTTAAAAAATAAATATAAAATAAATAAAAACAAATGCAGAATAAATAAATAAAAAAATAAATAATAATAATTACATGAATAAATAAAAAGGAAAATTAAACAGAAGAGTAAATAAATAAGGGAATTAATACAAAGATACATAAATAAAAAAGCAAATTAAAACAGAAATATCAATTTATGTCACATTTTATCAATTAATTAATGGCTACATTTATTTTTCATATTATTTTTGCTACATTTAATGACATATTCATTTATCTATTGAGTCATTTATGTATTTATTTTTTATTTTGGCAGGTTCCGTCCTCCCTATTTTGGTTATAAACAATGATTCTGAACTCCGTCTGTTCTCTCTGTTTCCAGGCAGTTATCAAAGGAGCAGCAGGACCTGAAGGTGGCGCTGGAGAGGCAGGCCGTGATAAACCAGAATCTTTCTCAGGAAAAAGAGCAGCTGATGTTCAAACTGAGACACAGAGACTCGTGTCCGACCATCCACCTGCCCGCCATGATGCAGGAGATCGCTCCCAGATGATCACGTGACCACGCGTGTCACTCGATGTAGATAGGAAACAGACTTGTAATTATTCACAAGGTAGCATGCAGTCGGTCCTGGTTTACCGCTCAGTATTGGGCTGCCGGTCCTACCGAGCACCTGGCTGTTAACAGGAAGCATCGTCACAACTTCCAGGGTTTTTAATGGATCCACGAGACCGGATGTTTCCCATTTTATCCTGCAACTCCACTGGTAAATGTTCTTCTGCTAGCATGCAGCTGAGCGGGTTTACAGCTGAACAACAAGGGCTTCAAAATGAGTCCGGACCCACGTCAGTCCCTGAAGTAGCATCGCATCAACTCGGCTACACCAGCGACTGTAAGCTGCTTCCTGTGTGAACACGCTGTATTGAGCCAGACAACAGTTTGGACCTCAGACCATCCCGGCTAACTATGCAGAGACTCACATAATGACCGATCATGTCGACTTAAATCTTCGGATCTTCTGGTTTCCAAGCTAGCAGACATCCGACCCGATTTACCTCAAAACCTCTGAGGGTTCAAACTGGACGAGTCGTCACTCAAAGCCGACTCCACGACTCCATGGAGGAGGCCAGACGTCTCTGTGTCCCGGGGAAAATCCTCAAATCACATCAATTCATGCCGGATAAAACCAGTCTTTCTCCACTGGCACTCAAATTATAGTTAAGAGATGAACGGAGAGCGCTACCGATCCAGTCCTGAAGTCATACAGCTTCAAGAAGCACTTGAGTTGGTTTTGTGTTCCACTTAATCTTGGACGTCCAGTTCAGGTACTTGACGGTTCAAACCATCGAGGGTTCCTCCGAGAACTACCAGATTTTTTAAAGAAAGTACAATCAGTGTTACATAAATGGATTCTTCAAGTGTCCCCTAACTGTTCCGATCTTAAGATCCTCCCAAAGGTATCGCAGGTTCCCATAAAGGGTGTGTAAGTACGACGCAGTCTCGCAGGAAGGCGCATAAATACCACGACATTACACGGACAAAACACATCACAAACGTCAATGAAAAACGTGACAATCGTCACTAACGTAGTCGGTCAACAATGGTATCGAACACGGGTCTCTTGGTTAAAAGTCCGGTGTTTGTTGGGCCCATCCACCTCCCCCCATTTTCTCTCTTGTTATACAACGTCACTAACTCTTACCGTAGCATTAATACGCAGATACGTTCAGATTGCAGTCAGTACAGGATACATGGCGTACAAATGAGATGCGGAAATCAAGAAAGGCGTACTCATTGCACGCTAAACACCTTGCTAAGGAGTCAATAACCATCACAATCAAACACAATTTTAAGTGATCCATAAAGAATTCCCTTTGATTGGGCCTTAAGGAAAAACGTCATGGTTCGGCTTAAAATAAAAACGTAAACTAAGTAAAACACGTACAGAAACAACTACGGAAACAACGTCATGAACGTCAGTAAAAAACAATCATCACTGACGTATTTTAACCGGTCGACAAAGGTCTTGAACGAGGGTCTCTTGGTTAAAAGTCCGGTATTTGTGTCGTGGCATTTATAGGCCTCTTTCGTGCGAACAGGCTGGTAAATGTCCACCGGAGGTTGTTGTGAGGACCAAGGAGTCAATAACCGTCTTAGAGATCCTCACAATCAAACACAATCCTAAGTGATCCATAGAGGACCCTCGCGGGTTTCCATACGATTGCAAACTAGTTCAAGTTCAAGTTCAAGTATTGTTGATTCACGAACCTATCAACAAACTAAACAAAGCCGAACTGAAACGCTCCCACTCAACTTTTATCATCTGATTTTTCTAGGTCTGTTCAGACCGGAAGCCAAATGTTTTGTCTTTCTATTGTTGTCAGGTATTTTCCTGTTTGTGTGCCTTGCTTCAGGTTTCTCATTCGTTATCACAAACTGATGTTATTGGTTGCTGGAGTCAGCTGACACATTTTAATATAGTTAATATTGCTGCTGTCGGGGAAGACACCACTTCACTTTCAGCATCAAGTGTATATTGAGTATTCAGGAGCTGAAAAACCGCATTGAGCCCTTTTTATGTTTTATTTCAGAATCAAACATTTTCTGTATTTCTGTTTCAGCAAAATTAATCTTAGTAGTTTAAGCATACTAGCGTCTTGGCTCAAGGTGTGCCGTGATAACGTAAGAACTCTAACCTGCTAAAACACGTCACCATACACAGTGGAAGCATGTAACTGTTCACATGGCAAACCACTGAATGTGACATCCATGTCTCGACATCCATTAGTCAGCAAAACGTTTAACATATACCGTTAGCATGTTAGCGTTCAGCAAAATTACAGCAGCAGCTCAGAATAGTAAAAGTGTAGTCCGGTGTTTTAGCTCCATTAGTGGTAATAAATCTTACATTACAGTGTTTTAAAACATTTCACCCATCATAGTATTTTGTTTTCAGGTGTGTAATGAGCAACGCATGGTGACGTAGTTAGCTTCAGTCTTGAGGAGTTAGTTAGCAGGCTACTGTGGTTAGATAACGGATTTTATGCTCGCTAGCCGCTAACAAATGGTAAATGGTGAATGACAATCTGGCAATAGCAAGTTACAATAGCTCACAATGTTTTCTACCAGTTAGCTAAGAACCAGCTAACAAGCCAGCTAGTTAGACAATCAGTTTAAACAGATAACTCTTATCAGACGACTCGTTTTATACTTCAGCAAAGCAGAGTATTGTACGAAGTGACTCCGCGAATGTGATCGCTTCCGCCATTTAGTTTCTTTCACTTCCGTGACCGAGTCCACTAATCGCAGTATTTACATTTAACATAACAGTGAAATGATTTAGGTCAGAAATGTTTTAAATTGAACTGCTTGTTTACTGTCATAGAGGTTTCCATAATGTTTAGCTTTACAGTCACAGATCAATAATCACTGTATTCATCTTGCCTTTAAAAAGCTCGATAACTGTCAGATAAATTGTGTTGCGTTACTTTTTAAAGATGTGAATTATTGCCATGTTGTTAGTATTGTTTTTGTTAACGTGAGGATGGTTTTATGGGATGTGACGTTTGTATTGCCAAAAAAACATTTGTCAGTATTTTGACAACTCTTTCTCCTTATGCACTAGCACTTTGACCAGTATCTTACCAGGGGGTTGTATAAGAGAGATTGTTTTCTTCCATGTTGTATAGATTTTAATTTTTTTTTGGCTTCTTACGTGTAAAAACTTATTTCATCTTTTCTTGGTTGGATTTAAATCCAGCGTTTTGTTTTTCCTTTTTGTTTTTGGCTTGACTAAATAAAAAGCTGCAACTAAAACTGACTGTTGAGTATAATTTCTATATTAACAACAATATATTCAATTTCAATGTATATATGTAAAATACATATACCACGATACACCTCGGAAATACACAGTAAAGTTGCTTTTAGCCAGCACTTAATCTTATATATTTATATGTATATATATATATTAATATGTATATATATATATATATACATATTAATATATATACATATTTATATATATATATATACATATTAATATATATACATATTTATATATATATATATATATATACATATTAATATATGTATATATTAATATATACATGTATATATATGTATATATATATATATATACATATATATATATATATACATATAAATATATATGTATATATATATATATATATATACATATATATATACATATATACATATAAATATATAAGATTAAGTGCTGGCTAAAAGCAACTTTACTGTGTATTTCCGAGGTGTATCGTGGTATATGTATTTTACATATATACATTGAAATTGAATATATTGTTGTTAATATAGAAATTATACTCAACAGTCAGTTTTAGTTGCAGCTTTTTATTTAGTCAAGCCAAAAACAAAAAGGAAAAACAAAACGCTGGATTTAAATCCAACCAAGAAAAGATGAAATAAGTTTTTACACGTAAGAAGCCAAAAAAAAATTAAAATCTATACAACATGGAAGAAAACAATCTCTCTTATACAACCCCCTGGTAAGATACTGGTCAAAGTGCTAGTGTATATATATGTATATATATATATATATATATATATATATTAATATATATTAGTTCCAGAGCTGACGGTCCTTCATGGAGGAAGCTGAGAGTAAAAGTCGGTCAGTTTGTGTAACGCAGCTGTTTGACCTCTAGAGAGCAGCAGAGGACAGTGTGCTCATGATGCTGCTGGGATTGAACCTGTGAACTTTATATTACAGGATAACCTGCTGGACACGTTTCTACCATCGACTGTCACGGTGCTTCTCTAAAGTTTAAACGTCCCGGTTCAGTTCCACAACGTGAAGTCTTTATTTAGTGTAATTAGTGAGTGAAGGATGCTGGGATGTCTGCAGCTCTGACAGCCTGCTGACAACATGACAGATCATCATGATTAGAGTAACAGAACACACTGGGATCAACATCATGAGATCACAACAAATAATAATCAGAGATCTGTCTACAGGAGGCGCTGAAGATCATCAGTTTAGAGTACTTTATATTTTATGTTTTACATGCTTGGACAAACATTATATGTACTTTCAACACTTCATTGGTGTACCCTTAGAAAAAAGAAGTAAACTTCAGGTTTATTTTACAAAGTAAACTTAAGTTCAAGTACATTCCCAACTTTATGTAATAAGAAAAAGGAAAAGAAAGTAAGAAAAAAAAAAAATGAATCAATAATTACAGAGGGGGTTAATATTCCAAGAAAAAACTCTGAGATTTTCTGAGATTAAAGTTGTTGAATTTATGAGAAAGAAATGTGGATATTCTCTGAAATTAAAGTGGCAAATTTAAAAGAAAAAACGATTATATTGCAAGATTATAAAGTTGTACATTTATGAGAAAAAAACTAGAAAAAATAGTGGATTAACTAATAAATGCAAATATATTATATTATAGATTAAACTACCAGCAGTATACTGTATAATGTAATTAAAAGTAGCTCCACCTTTATCAGCTGCAACATTAAAGTGATGAACACATTAATGCATCAATAATTAGAATACTATAATAATATAATATAGATTATTCTGCAGATTGAGTACTTTTACTTTTGATACTTTAAGTATATTTTAATATTAGTACTTTTTTACTTTTACCTAAGAGTTTGAATGCAACCCAAATCGCCATCTTTTACTAAACCTAACTCAGTAGTTTTTGTTCCGTAACTTCCGTACTTTAGTTACGCCACTTTTGGTGTTATTATAACTTACACTGCCATCTTTTCCTAAACCTAACTCAGTAGTTTTTGTTCCGTAACTTCCGTATTTAAGTTCCGCCACTTCTGGTGTTATTATAACTTAAACTGCCATATTTTACTAAACCTAACTAAGTAGTTTTTGTCCCGTAACTTCCGTACTTAAGTTACAGCACTTCCGGTGTTATTTTAACCCAAACCGCCATCTTTTCCTAAACCTAACTGAGTAGTTTTATTTTGAAATGACTGGAGCGGAAATTGACCCGTGTGTCACGTGTTGTTGGACATTCGTAGGAAAACGTATGAAAAATACGCCGTTGAAAGTTCTGCTGAGTGTTATAAAAACCACAAGGTTGCCGGTTTGATCCCCGGTTCCTACTGTCTGCATGTTGTAGTGTCCTTGAGCAAGACACTGAACCCCAAGTTGCTCCTCGGGCGCTTTACAGCAGCTCAAAAATAAATGCTGAGGATGAGTTAAATGCAGAGGTTAAATTTCACCTGTATGTTTATGACGATTGTAATAATAATGTTTAAGATGTTTCTATGTTCGCTACAGTTTTTCTTTTCTTTCAGCCCACAGATCTCACATCCTCCTCTGATTGACACGTCTTCATCTCTTTCCTATACCTGCTGTTCATTCATGCGTCCTTCCTCTGCGTTCACACTCTTCCTCGCTGCTCCAGGTGAGTCCAGGTGGCTGTGAAGTGCCCTGGGAACGCCGTGACATGACAGCCGAGGCTCTGACCCGTAGCTAACACTCACTCACACACACTCAGCAGGAGATGACCTGCAGCTTTCAGGTTATTGTCTCAGCTTGTCAAACAGCCACTGACACACTGATCCCTTCACATCCGCTCAGCGCTGCACGCTCACACTTACAGAGTGGCGTCTTTAGCTGCAGGTCAGCGTGGTGAGCCTCCTCCTGGGCCTCCATATCAAGAGTCTGGATACTGTCTTCAGTCATGCTAGCAGCTCTGTGAGGCTAAAAAGTACAAATACCACAGTGTAGAAATACTCTGTTACAAGTAAAGTCCTGCATTCAAACTCTTAAGTAAAAGTACAAAAGTACAAGCATTAACAAATACTTAAAGTACCAAAAGTAAAAGTACTCATTATGCAGAATAATCTATATTATGTTATTGTTAGGGCTGTCAAAGTTAACCTGATAATAATGCGATGTCTGAAAAAAAAATGTCCAGAAAAATGTCCAAAAAAATGTCGGTTAAATGTCCAAAAAAAGGCCGAAGAAAGGCAGATGAAAAGTCCAACATACATCCAAATTTTTTTTTTTAAAAATGTCCAAAAAAGGCTGAAGAAAAGTCTAACATATCTCCAAACAAACGTCCGAAAGATGTCGGATAAATGTCCAAAAAAAGCAAAAGAAAGGCAGTTGAAAAGTCCAACATATGTCTGAAAAAAGGTTGAAAAATGTCTGAAAAATTTCCAAAAAGTGTACAAAAAAGTATGAAGAAAGGCAGAAGAAATGTCCAATATATGTCCGAAAAAAAGCCCAAAAGTATGTCCGAATAAAAGTCAGAAAATGTCCAGAAAAATGTCCAAAAAAATGTCGGTTAAATGTCCAAAAAAAGGCCAAAGAAAGGCAGATGAAAAGTCCAACATACGTCCAAAAAGAAATTTGGAAAATGTCCAGAAAATGTCTGAAAAAAAGGCGAAATATGTCTGAAAAAAGTATGAAGAACGGCAGAGGAAAGGTTTGACATATGTCTGAAAAAAGGGTGAAAAATTTGGATAAATGTCCAAAAAATGTCTGAAAAAAGGCCGAAGTAAGGCAGAAGAAAAGTCTAAAAGTTAACGCGATAATAACGTGTTAATGCACTAATTTCATTAATGCAATCGATATTTCGGCGGGTGTAGCGGGCTCAGTTTTAAAGCTCGAGCTCCAAACTTAAGCAAAATTTTGGTGAGGAAAAACTGTCATGTCCATTTTCAAAGGGGTTCCTTGACCTCTGACCTCCAGATCAGTGAATGTAAATGGGTTCTATGGGTACCCACGAGTCTCCCCTTTACAGACATGCACACTTTATGCTAAATGCAGAACTTGTGAGGGTTTCTGGACAATATATGTTATTGTTTCATGTTGTTAATTGATTTACAATAATAAATATATACATATATTTGCATAAAGCAGCATATTTGTCCAGTCCCATGTTGATAAGATTATTAAATACTTGACAAATCTCCAATGTGAGATTAATTTGCGATTAATCGCAATTAAGTCTTTTTGTGGAGCAGAAACCTAAAACAAGCTGAACATGAAGAAGAACCGACGCCAAACTGCAGCCATGTTTGACCCTCCTGCAGCTGCTCCTCTTCGCCCCAATTAAATCTAAATCTCTTATAAAACCCGAAGAGGGTGACGTCCATCGGCTGGACTACTGTATCATCACTGTGGCTGTTTAACCACGTCGTCGCTCGCGCTCCACTTTCTACATTTTTAAGTGCCCTTTTCACGAGGAGCATAAAGAGAGGAGATTAGAAGTGGGGGGAAAAAAGAAATTTGCAGCTATTTCCTGTTAATATCTTTCCCTTGTTGGGCTCTAATGAGAGGAGTCGCCCCTTCACTTTCAAGAGGGCTTAGCAGCAGTTAGCTGGCTCCAGGCTGCGGGACAATAATCACATTTTAACTCAGCCTCACACCCCGAGCCCTCACAATAACTCACACCACTTAATTCCCTCTTTCAGAGCTGGTGATAAAACGCCACAGGCTAAATTAATAGATGCTAAT
Organism: Sebastes umbrosus; assembly: GCF_015220745.1. Classification (NCBI taxonomy): domain Eukaryota; kingdom Metazoa; phylum Chordata; class Actinopteri; order Perciformes; family Sebastidae; genus Sebastes; species Sebastes umbrosus. The sequence goes on along the minus strand of NC_051277.1, from coordinate 1,643,495 downwards.
GGCCGCCTTCAATCAAAGCCGAGCGGGATCCAGATCTGCCAGTAAGGCCTATTAATTAACATGAGGAGGGGGCGGGGGCCGCCATACTGGGGCAGGATGGGGAGGAAGAAGGGGCGCTGCGGTTCACACGGGCCTCCGCAGGGCCTCCGCAGGGCAGCCCATTGAAGCTGGAGGCAGGGGGGCTTTGTGGAGCTTCCCGGGCCACAATTAGAGGCTCCTGAATGGGCTGGCATTTGTCCTCCAGGTCCAAAAGCTGCACAGGAAGGACCGGGTCCGGGATGCGTGGGTCGAATCCGACGTCCAAATGGTGTCCGATCAGCCGAGCAGCGAGATACGAAAACACACAACGCAGTCTCACGGCAGTTCGTGAAATAGTCACGAAATTTAATGTATTAAGATTCGTGTACATAGACACAAATTTACCTTTTTGTCGTGACGCTCAGCACGACTTTCAACAACTTACTTTTCTGTTTTCCCACGAATGTCCAGCAACACGTGACATTTCTTTTCAAAATAAAACTACTTGGTTAGGTTTACGAATAGATCAACTTGGTTAGGTTTAAGCAACAAAACTGCTTTTTTAGGTTAAGGAAAAGGATTTGGGTTTAAATAACTCCGGAAGGGCTGTAACTTAAGTACAGAAGTTACGTGTTTTTCCTGGGTTTTCCTACGAATACCCAGCAACACGTGGCGCATGTGTCAATTTCCTCTCCAGTCTTTTCAAAACAAAACTACTTAGTTAGCTTTAGGAAAAGATTGCGGTTTCGTGTCGTATGGTGTTGTATCGTATCGTATTTTAACCATTGTATCATATTGTATCGTAACGTATCATAACGTAACGTAACTTAACGTATCGTATCTTAGCTATCATATTGTACCATACTGTATCATATCATACCGTATTGTATCGTATCGTATCGTATCGTAACGTATCATAACGTAACGTAACGTAACGTAACGTAACGTAACGTAACGTATCGTATCTTAGCTATCATATTGTACCATACTGTATCATATCATACCGTATTGTATCGTATCGTATCATATCGTATCGTAACGTAACGTAACGTAACGTAACGTAACGTAACGTAACGTAACGTAATGTATCGTATCGTATTTTAGCTACCATATTGTACCAAACCGTGTCATATCATAACGTATCGTATCGTATCGCAACGCAACGTATCACGTATCGCAACGCAACGTATCGCAACGCAACGTATCGCAACGCAACGTATCGCAACGCAACGTATCGCAACGCAACGTATCGCAACGCAATATATCGCAAAGCAACATATCGTATCGCAACATATCGTACCGCAACGAATCGTATCGCAACGTATCGTATCGCAACGTATCGTATCGCAACGTATCGTATCGCAACGTATCGCAATGCAACTTATCGCAACGCAACATGTCGCAACGCAGCGTTTTTATATTTTGTTTTAATAATCTGAATCTGTAAATTAACTAAAGTTATTAAATAAATGTAGTGCAGTAAAAAGTACAATATTTCCCTCTGAGATGTTGTGGAGTAGATGTAGAAAGTAGCAGGAAATAGAAATACTCAAATACTCCAGTAAAGTACATTCCAGTGTATAAGTATAGTAATATTAAGTATAGTAATATTAAGTATAGTAATATTAGCAGGTGTCTGGTGTATTTCTTGTCTGTCAGGTAACGAGAGCTGAAACTTCTCACTGTGATTAACTCTGATAAAAGAGGGAGGTGTCCTCTGACCTTTGACCCCCCGGGGTCAATTGTCTTGTTCTGTGTCAATTGACCTGTCACACACACAAACACACACACACGCACACACACACGCACGCACGCACTCACACACACACACACACACACACACACACACACAGTGAGTTAAACAACAACACGCACACACACACACACACACACACACACACACACACACACTGAGTTAAACAACAACACGCACACACACACACACACACACTGAGTTAAACAACAACACGCATATACATGTATATGTATATGTATATATATGTATATATACCTCTACACCAGCTCCTATTATTATATTTAATAGAGCCAGTTTTGAAACGATTAATCAACAACTTTGATAATTAATTAACTGTTCAAGTTTCAAGATTCAAGGTTTTATTGTCGTTATAAATCACAGGATGGCTCCATTAAATGCAGTTGTAAAAATAAGTATTCAAATATTTAAATTAGAATAGAATAAAACAATAAAATAGAACAAAGTATATCAGAGTGGCAATAAAGGAAGAAATAAAAAGGAAAATAAATTATATTTAAGAGGACTTTTCTCTGTAAACTGAATCTTTCAGTTTTGGAAAAAACAAACATTTGAAAGACATGTTTCACTTTCTGATATTTTAGAGGACATGATTAATCGAGTCATTTAAAAGAAAAATAAATTTCTAATGAAAGTAATTGTTAGTTGAAGCTCTAATTCAAACTTACAACCCTTTAATTAATCACAGCCAATGAAAATACTCCGTTTTAAATGTGTGTTTGCTTCTTATTAAATAGATTCTAACAAACTAATGAAGTAAAAATAAAATACGATTTGACATATAAAGTGACAGAAGCGAAGCAGTGGCATCTAACTAAATACATTTACTCAAGGACTGAACTTAAGAACAAATTCAAAGCACGTGTACAGATCAATTTATTTACTGTCTTGAACTGAGTGCAAAGTCAATAATAAAGAATAAATTGTTCATTAATTAATTGGTTTGGGGCATTTCATTTAGTTATTTTAGTTATTTTAAAATAATAAAATGGAAATACAATCACAACAGCAACAGCAATAATAATAATAATAATAATAATAATAATAATAAGACATATATTTTTGTTATTTAGCCTCATTTCTAGATAGTGGAAGAATGAAAACACAAGAAAATAAAAAACAAAATATTAATGAAGAATAATTGGTTTCTTAATTAATTGGTATTTTGAACACTGTTACATATTAGGGACTTTTATTTTAGTTATTTTAAAATAACAGAATAGAAAAAAGAGACATATTTTAATAATAATAATAATAATAATAATAATATTTTTTCTTAATTAGCCTCATTTCTAGAAGGTGGAAGAATGAAAAACACAAGACGAAGAAGTTAGTAAAGAATCATTTTTTAAAATTAATCAGTTGGTATTTTGAACACTTTTACATGTTAGGGGCTTTTATTTTAGTTATTTTAAAATAAAAAAAATGAAAAACAACCGAATAAAGACTTGACTTAATAATAATAATAATAATAATAATAATAATAATAATAATAATAATAATAATAACATAATTTTTTCTTATTTAGTCTCATTTCTAGACAGTAGAAGAATGAAAGAAGAAAATAAAACATAAATAATGAATAAACAATGCATTGTTTATTCATTAATTGGTATTATTGGAATATCAGAGGACATAAATCTCACTATAACTCATTATATTAATATTATAATAATATTACAGGATAATTCAGATGATTATTGATGATTGATTGATTATGATGCAGACTACTATCAGTGACATCATCTTTGTCATGACCTCATCATCATGTTCTTCATCACTGTCAATCATCATCACTGACGTTCCCACCCTCCTCCTCTTCCTCCTCCTCCTCTTCTTCCTCCTCCTCCTCCTCCTCCTCCTCTTCTTCCTCTTCCTCCTCCTCCTCCTCTTCCTCTTCCTCTTCCTCCTCCTCCTCCTCCTCCTCCTCTTCTTCCTCCTCCTCCTCCTCCTCCTCCTCTTCTTCCTCTTCCTCCTCCTCCTCCTCTTCCTCTTCCTCTTCCTCCTCTTCCTCCTCCTCCTCCTCCTCCTCTTCCTCCTCCTCCTCTTCCTCCTCCTCTTCCTCTTCCATTAACAAAATGGCAGTGTTAGAGGAGTCCTGTGCGCATGCTCAGCTCACCTCCACTAGGCAGGGCAGGTGTGTGTCAGTGCGCGTGCCCGCTGCCTGTCAGTCCCTCTCGGTTCAGTCTGCAGCATGCTGCGGTGAGGAGCGGACACACCGACTGATCACACACCACAGACCCGCCGCTCAGCGCTCTGAACCCGGGTACATGGTGCTCTGTGACCGGAGGACACTCTGGAGGAGTTTAACCGGGTTTGATCACCTGCACACAGGTGTGAGGAGGAAACCTCCCCAGGTGGATCTGAACCAGTGGGATCTGTACTCTGCAGGACTGTTGGGCAGAGTTATGACTCTCTGGAGGACTCTGGGACTCTGAGCTCCTCCAGTCAGAGGACTATCTGGACTACCTGAGGATCTGGCTGGACCTGGACTACCTGGACTATAGAGGACCTGGACTATCTTCATCATCTTCCTCCTGCAGCTCCAGGTGTTCAACATGTTCCATCACAGCAACAACAAGAAATGCTTCAGCATCGAGTCTCTGGTCGGGAAGGAGTCGAGCAGCCACCCGGGTGGAGGCTCCAGTACCGGACCAGGTACCGGGTCCGGTGAGGAGCCGATCCGGCCCAGGGCGCTCCGGTTCCCTCCGGACTCCCTCAGTCACCCTGCAGCTGCCGCCGCTGCAGCCGCCGGAGTGTTCGGCTCCTGCTTCCACCATCAGGGGGTCAGCAGCGGGAGGACTCTGTTCTCCACCGGGCCGGACCTGGACCTGGTGATGCAGGAGCCTGGGTCTCTGCACGGTGGTCCCGGTGGTCCCGGTGGTCTGCCTCTGCACCAGATCCCCGGGATGCACCCGCAGAGCTTCTTCAGCCCGCAGCACCGAGAGATCAGCTTCTACCCGTCCTGGCTGCTGCGGAGCAGATACCTGCAGGGAGCCAGATACACAGGTGAGACCGGGAGGACGAGAGCACGGAGCACCTTTAAGTTATAGCCTTTATTAATATAGCTATTTATTTCTTTCTGTTTGTGCATTCAGAGCTTTCATTTGGTGTTTTTGTGGATTTAAGCAGCTTTGAGTCACTTTTTTTGTGCATTTTCTATGAAGTCTGAAGAGCACTCTAAAGAAATGATAAATAGTGATGAGTATAAATGATCATATTAGCAGAGGCCTGTAGTGGTGCTAGTATTAGCAGTAGAATGTATTTAATAGTAGTAGTATTTGCAAGGTGAGCCGGGAGGACCTTTACTTTATGCTCTTTATTAATATATTTATTTATTTATTTATTTGAGCAGTCACATTTTTCATTTTGTGTTTTTGCGGATTTAAGCAGCTTTGAGTCACTTTTTTTGGTTGCCTGTCAAGGCAAGGGAAGTTTATTTATAAAGCACATTTCATACACAAAGGCAATTTGTGTATGAAATGTGCTTTACATATATAAAAGCAAGATAAAAGAGCACAAAGTGCATAAGATAAAATCGAAAAAAGAATAAAGAAGTTTAAGTCAAATATTAATCTTATTTTAAATTAATATTTATTCTTTTTTTTATTTAATCAGCAGCTTCGAGTGAGTGTTGCAATAATATGCTCTTTATTTATACATTTATATATTTATTTATGTGTGTGCAGTCACATTTTTCATTTGGTGTTTTTTCAGATTTAAGCAGCTTCACTTTTTCTTTTAAAATATGATTTAAAAAAAAAGATTAATATTTATCCTTTTTTATTTAATCAGCAGCTTCGAGTGAGTGTTGCAATAAAATGCTACCGGACAGGAAATAGAAGAAATATATTTCATTTTTATTATTATTTATTAGTACCTTTACTTTATGTCCTTTATTAATATAGCTATTTATTTATTTATGATGGGGCATTCCGATTTTTCATTTGGTGTTTTTGCGGATTTAAGCAGCTTTGAGTCACTTTTTTTGCATTTTCTATCAAATATGAATCTTTTTTTTAATTACATTTATCCTTTTTTTTTTATCATTGTCTTCGAGTGAGTGTTGCAATAAAATGCTACCGGACAGGAAATGGCAGAAATATATTTCATTTTTTATTATTAGAATAGAATCAAAAACCCAGGACGTTAAAATCTGTCCCTTGTGCCAGAAGGTGGTGAACATTTCCACCAAATTCACCTTTAGTTGTCTGGAGTGGTTGATTATAGAAAGGTCTCAGGTTCTCAGAGGTTGTGACATTTCAGGAGGCATCATCAGTAGTGTTTGTAATTTATTATTCCATTATTCCCTTTTATTATTTTACTATTATTTTGCAATTAAATTAATTAAAACATTTTTTTATTTATTTTTAGAATTTGATTATTTCCCTTCTTTTTCTGCTATTATTCTTATTATTAAGTATTATCTTTCCTATTTAATTTAATTTAACTTACAGAGCACTCTGAATAAATGATAAATAGTGATAATTATAGATGATAATATTAGTGGCCTGTAGTGGTGCTAGTATTAGTAGTAGAATGTATTTAATAGTAGTATTTGCAGTATTTGTAGTATTTGAGTGGCAGTTTTATTGATTTGCAGATTGAATAATTATTGATGATCGATGGTATTATTGATAATCGATGGTGTTATTGATAATCGATGGTATTATTGGTGTGTTTTTGGAGAATTCGCCGTCACACAGATTCAGTGTGAAAAAAGAAGATTAATTTGTTTTCTGGGAGGATAAAATATAAAATAAATAAATCAGTTTAGTGATTTTTTTTTTTAAAATTCATGCTTTATATTTTTATCTGCTGTTATACATGTAACACAATTTCTATTTCTATTATATTTTAAACATTTAGTTGCTGTTTTATTCATGCTATCTGTATAAATATTTCTCTCAGTTCATCATGATGAACACACACCTCCACCCACCGAGCTGCATCACCTTAAACTATAAATCATCTTAAATCTTATATAATCTTATATATATTATTATTTTCTATCCTGCAGGAAACTCTCAGTTCTTCTCGGGTTTTATTAAAACTTTTATTTTTTGCAGAAGCAGCTCGTGTTTTATTTTGTTCTGCAGCTCGAGCGACCTGCAACCTAAAACACTAATAATCCTGTATACTAATAATATAATACTAATATTCCTGTATATATAACTTCACTTTTATAAAGTGTAGTGCCATCAAAATATCCTAATTAGTTTAATGAGTATAATCAGATGTAGAGATGTGTGAAGTGATTTTGTTGGTATTACTCTGCATAATACTGAAGTTATTGAATATTTTTCCCATTAAAAATTCAAAGAATTATGCAAAATAATATTTTTTCCAAACTAAGTGTTGTAGTACAACTATGAGGAGATCACTGATGTGTGAAGTAACACTGTACATTACTGAAGTTATTGAATATTATATATATATATGTCAGGAATGATTGGAGGAAGTGCTCTATGAAGGAACTCGAGGGAACGAGTTAATACTAATTTTCTCCTGAAATAAATGACTACATCATTAATCATGTTGTTGTTTTATCAGAGTAGTTATCTAGCTCACATTAGCAGGTAGCTGAAGGATAACCAGTTTGTGAACTAACATTAGTTAATGTTAGTCACCAGTGAATCACCTGCTCATGGGGGAAGATAATAATATTACTTCTGTCCTATAATGATAATAATGCATTGTGCATGTGCTGCTCGGTAATGAATGTAAAACATATTTTAAGGCCTTTCAACAGTTCATATTTCTGATCTTCCTTTTTTTATAATAACTTTTATCTTTTTAATGACTTGAATCTGTCGAGCTAAAATGTGTTTAGTGAACTCACCAGACTCAACTTCAACTGTGCTGTTAGAATAAGAAGAAATCTAAAACACAAACTAAAAGCTGATTTCTGCTCTTCAGACTGATTTCTTCATTATTGAGCTTCTTTAAAGAGTTTGTTTTATTTATTTTAATGTGAATTTAACGGACGTGTCCTTTAGACTTTAGAATTTATATATTAATATATTAAGCTGCTGTAGATAATTAGAACACTTTAAACGGCTCAGTCTTCGTGTCGTATTTCAATAATAAAAAGTCAGTTTGCAGCTGATTCGTCCTGTAAAACTGTTTTATAAGAAACAAGCAGATTCAATTTACAGCCGAAAAAATGTTTATCATCATCATCAGTGATGTTTTAACTTGAGATTATTGTTTCTATCATTATTAAAGATATAAAGAGTTGAGTTATATTTAGACAGACACAGATATAGAAACGTCGCATAGTGAAGTTAGTTTCCTCCTATAATTAAATAAAAAGGCCTGAAGTTAAAACCAGCTGGTCTCTATGTATATCTAATTATGACTCAACTCTCTCTGGAGGTTTAATAAACATATAAACTATAATCTCAAATTAAAACATCACTGATAATAATAAACGTTATTCGAGTTGAGTCATAAAGAAACCAGCTGTTTTAACTTCAGGCCTTTTTATTTAATTATTTAATTATAGGAAACTAACTTCAATATGCGACGTTTTTATTCTGCTTTTAAAGGACTTTTAAATAAAGTTTTGATATTTGTGATTAAAATCAAACTGTGAGGAAAATAACCTTAACCCTTAATTGACAGATTTATTTTTATTTATTTATTATTTATTTTCCCGCCTCGACTCGCTGCGATGATTCATTATAATGATTTATATCTGTAGTTTGATTTATAATAGAATATATTATTATTATCATTATTATTATTATTATTATTTGATGAAACGTGTGAAAGTGAATCAGCGACCTGAACGATGAACCGGTTATATCATATATCATATATATGTAATATGTAATGTAATATTATATATGATTCTATATGAAGGTTTATCGATCCGCTGCAGTTTAATGAATAACAAGACGTTAATAAATAAAATCATTCAGCTCGAATGTTTCAGAGAATAAAACATCTTTTACAGATTATTATAATTATAATTCAGACAAAAAGAAATGATCAGAAATAAATCATAAACAATTGATCCGGAGTTTCTCAACATGTGGGAGGCGACCCGCGGAGAGGACGGTTCAATTATATCCTTATGTTTAATAAAATATCTTTAGAATAATAATTACTATGATATCATTACACTGAATAACAATAATGGGAAGTGATTTTAAAAACAAATACATAAAATTAATAATAAAATGAAAAAAGTATAGATGTTTATAGGTTATATGCACAAAATAAATAAATAAATGCATAAAAACAAAAAAGTTAATGAAGAAATCTAGATTTGTCTAGGCTATATGCACAAAATATATAAATAAATGTATAAAATCAAATAAAAAAAATAAAAAATATAGATGTTTGTAGATTATATGCCCAAAATAAATAAATAAATAAATGCATAAAACAAATTATTAATAATAATAATAGTAATAATAATAATAATAATAATAATAACACAAAAAATATAGATGTTTAAAGGTTATATGCCTGAAATGAATACAATACAAATATAAAATCAGATACAAAATAAACAATTATTGCAAATTGATCAAAGAAATACACAGAATAGGTTTTGAAAATGTAAATAAATGTGTTCTCTGCTCTTTAAATCAAACTTATTTCACATCAAAATTCACATGAAAACCAGACAGAATTTAAATATGAGGCTTCATTACTGATTTAAAATCAGCTGAATGCAGTTTAATCAGATTATTATTTTAAACAGAAGAAGAAGAAAGTCATCTTTTGTTTTAACCCTTTAACATCCAGTTTTCCTTCTTTAAGAAGACGTTGATAGAAAGATAATCTTGTTTATTCTTATTTATTGAGCATCATGTTGTTGCAGCTCTTCATTTAAGCTCTATGATGTGAAATATTATATAATATAATATTAACCACAGACTCCATGTTTTCAAGTCTGCTGCAACTTTTTAAACACATTTTCCCACAAAATTCCTCCCGACATGTTTTGTGATCTCCACTAAAATTTAAAATGAAGTTGCACAGCGTGAGTTTAGTTTCTGTCAGAGGTGAAATCTTCTCTGTCTGTGATCGTTAATGACCTTTGACCTCTGAGGCTGCAGATGACCTCACTTTATGTCAAATGCAGGTTTGTAGTTTATTCAGTCTGCAGTGTGTGTGTGTGGCGCTCTGTGATGAATCTAAAACCTGTTTTAAGTCTTATCAACAGTACAGCTCATATCATATTTGTCTTTTTAATATCTTATATATCTTTTGTGTTATTTAGACTTCTGACTGTCGACCTCTCAGTCCATCAGAACGTCTTTAAACCCTCCAGACTCCATTCAACATTCCTATTGAATTAAGGAGAAACAGCTTTAAACTGAATCAGAACTTTCACATCAGGATTTATTAAATCTGTCCGTTGGAACAAAACAACTAAATCTTTATCAGTTTAAATATACAAATATACAAATATATACAATTCAAACAAGCTTTATTGACACAACAGACAACCTGAAGTCACAACACATGAACTGATTGGTGCATCTGGCTGTCAATCATTAGTCATATCAACCCCTCGTTGTGTGCTGTTATCACAATCAAAGCCATCAACTAACGATTATTTTCATTATCGATTAGTCAGCAGATTATTTTCTCAATTAATCAATTAATCATTTTGTCTATAAAATGTCACAAAACATAAAAAAATATTCATCAGTTTTTTAAAGACCACAATTATCATAAAGCTCTTTAATGTCTAGATTTTAGTTAAAAAAAACATTTTTTTAAATTTATTTACATTTCAACAAGTTAAAATCCTCTGAATGACGGTCAGTTTTTATTCCATGAATGTTTGTCTTTAAATGTTTTAGTTTTTTAGGAATATTTGACACAAATCAACATTTCCTTTTTTATCTTTTTGCCTGTCAAAAGCAAGAATATAAAATTGTAATAATAAAATAATTCCAATAAAAATATTACTCGTAGAGACTCTCCAATGAAAACCATATTATGTCTCCAGTTTTTGGTGAATTTTAGAATTTTTCAAACTAAATTCTGCTAATTTTCAATGTATATAAACTATTTAAAATGAGCTAAAACATCTGGTCACAATGCTGAAAACAGGGATTTTTCTTAGCTTGTTAAATATATTAATATTAATATAACAATATATTATCATCAAATACATTAACAATAATATAATATTATTATTATTATTATTAATATATTTTACAAGCTAAGACATACATATTCATATTACTATAATATATTACTATAATATCAATTTATTATATTTTTATACTATATTCATATATTATTATTATTATAATTAAATACATGAACAATAATATAATATAAATATATTATATTATAATTAAAATATTTCATGAGCTAAAAAAATATATTAATAATAATATAATATATTAATAATTAGATATATAATATTAATCATATTCTGTATCCTGTTAGAACCAGCTCCTTTATAAACAGTTACAATGTTAATAATATCTGGTCTGTCAACAGCTACAACAACTGAACTTTCTGGTTGAGTAATCTGACCATGTGGTTTGTCAACCTGTGGCTGAGGACCCAAATGGGGCCGCGGGACTTCTGTTAAAGGGTCCCAGCAGGAAGTCTGGTAGTGAAGTTTGAGAAGCTAAAAGCTGCACGTCGTCTCAGCGGGCGACCTGCAGATATCTGTCACACACACACACACACACACACACACATTAACACACACACACACACACACACACATTAACAAACACACAGGCACACACATGAACACACACATTGACATGTCAGATTAAAGGCTTAATTTTGTTCTCAGAGGTCGGGTCGTCTCTCTAAAAACACTCCGAGAGGAAAACAAACTGACTGAAGACACAAAACTGACTCTGATTACATGTTAACTTTACTCCTAATATTAATATTCATAGTTGTACTAATCGTCTAATGTGTATATCATAATAATCTGTGATTATGTGCTCTTTTAATTTAAACCACTAACCTGCCAGGAATTGTACGACTAAATCTAATGCTCTTATTAATTAAGCATTAATTAAACTTAAACATATAGACCCCTTTCCTGTTAGTAACCACGATGACGTATTTAGTGCTACTGGGTTAGTCTCTGTGCTACTGGATTAGTCTCTGTGCTACTGGGTTAGTCTCTGTGCTACTGGATTAGTCTCTGTGCTACTGGGTTAGTCTCTGTGCTACTGGGTGAGTCTTTGTGCTTCTGGGTTAGTCTCTGTGCTACTGGGTTAGCCTTTGTGCTACTGGGTTAGCCTTTGTGCTACTGGGTGAGTCTTTGTGCTACTGGATTAGTCTCTGTGCTACTGGGTTAGCCTTTGTTCTACTGGGTTAGCCTTTGTGCTACTCGGTTAGCCTTTGAGCTACTGGGTTAGCCTTTGTGTTATTGGGTTAGTCTCTGTGCTACTGGGTTAGTCTTTATTTTGCTGGGTTAGTCTTAGTGCTACTGGGTTAGTCTTTGTGTTACTGGGTTAGTCTTTGTGCTACTGGGTTAGTCTTTGTGTTACTGGGTTAGTCTTTGTGTTACTGGGTTAGTCTTTGTGTTACTGGGTTAGTCTTTGTGTTACTGGGTTAGTCTTTGTGCTACTGGGTTAGTCTTTGTGTTACTGGGTTAGTCTTTGTGTTACTGGGTTAGTCTTTGTGTAACAGGGTTAGTCTTTGTGCTACTGGGTTAGTCTTTGTGCTACTGGGTTAGTCTTTGTGTTACTGGGTTAGTCTTTGTGTTACTGGGTTAGTCTTTGTGCTACTGGGTTAGTCTTTGTGTTACTGGGTTAGTCTTTGTGCTATTGGGTTAGTCTTTGTGCTACTGGGTTAGCCTTGGTGTTACTGGGTTAGTCTTTGTGCTACTGGGTTAGTCTTTGTGTTACTGGGTTAGTCTTTGAGCTACTGGGTTAGTCTTTGTGTTACTGGGTTAGTCTTTGTGCTACTGGGTTAGCCTTTGTGTTACTGGGTTAGTCTTTGAGCTACTGGGTTAGTCTTTGTGTTACTGGGTTAGTCTTTGTGCTATTGGGTTAGTCTTTGTGTTACTGGGTTAGCCTTTGTGCTACTGGGTTAGTCTTTGTGTTACTGGGTTAGTCTTTGTGTTATTGGGTTAGTCTTTGTGTTACTGGGTTAGCCTTTGGCTCAGTTGTGTGCTCATGAACAAGTTAACATCTGGACTTCACTGTTCCATGTATTTTGTTACATAGATGTTGTTTGTGTTGTTTGTTGTTTGTATTATTTGTTGTTTGTGTTGTTTGTTGTTTGTATTATTTGTTGTTTGTATTATTTGTTGTTTGTGTTGTTTGTTGTTTGTATTATTTGTTGTTTGTATTATTTGTTGTTTGTGTTATTTGTTGTTTGTACTATTTGTTGTTTGTGTTGTTTGTTGTTTGTATTATTTGTTGTTTGTATTATTTGTTGTTTGTGTTGTTTGTTGTTTGTATTATTTGTTGTTTGTATTATTTGTTGTTTGTATTATTTGTTGTTTGTGTTATTTGTTGTTTGTACTATTTGTTGTTTGTGTTGTTTGTTGTTTACATGGCTAACATTTCTTTTAAAAATGGCGGCTGCTGGTGCTGCAGCGGCTCACGTGTTCAACCAATCACTGTACACTTCGTCCCTCGTGGTTCGTCTCGTGCTGTGAGAGGAACTATCGCTGAACTCACCTGTACTGTTCTTGTTTTGCATATTGTCAACACCGTTAGCATCGTTAGCTTGTCTGCTAATCAGATGTGTAAACATCAAGGAGACGGTTAGCTGAGCACACACACACACACACGCACACACACACGCACGCACGCACACACACACACACACACACACACACACACACACACACACAGACAGGTCTGGGCTTGTTGTCAGTGCCAGGGGAGCCTGATGTGCCATCTGCCCCAAACCTCCTCCTCCTCCTCCTCCTCTTCCTCCTCCTCCTCTTCCTCCTCTCTGACAGTGAATTTTCGGACTATAATTTGTTCTGTTAAAGTTTCATTGACAAACACATTTTTCTTTTCCTTCCTCTATTTACTCCTGTCCATCCTCTTCGTTTTCTGCATGTCTCTCGTCCTCTTCTTCTGTCTCAGAATCTCTTATATTTTTCACATTCCTCCTCCTCCTCCTCCTCCTCCTTCTCCTCCTCCTCCTCCTCCTTCTCTTCCTCTTCCTCCTCCTCCTCTTCCTCCTCTTCCTCCTCCTCCTTCTGTCACAGCAGCTGAACAGTTTGTCAGTGAAGGATCTGACAGGAAGTATGTTCATGTCTCTGCGGTCTATTTTGTCTTTAAATTCAGATCTTTAAAAAGAAGCTATTGAATAACGTTTTCTTTTCTTTTCATGAGCTACAAATTCAGATTTTGGATGTGAATTTGAGTTTTAGTCTAAAATTGTTAAATATTCACATTTAGTCGATCTGGTTTTACTGTTTTCACCTCATTTGCAGCAACTTTAAAGGTCCCATATGCTCATTTTCAGGTTCATACTTGTATTTTGTGTTTCTACTTGAACATGTTTACATGCTGTAATGTTAAAAAAAACTTTATTTTCCTCATACTGTCTGTCTCAATATACCTGTATTCACCCTCTGTCTAAAACGCTCCGTTTTAGTGCATTTCAACAAAATTGCAACAAAATTGCAACAGAATTGCAACAGAATTGCAACAGAATTGCGTTGCCTGGCAACAGTTTGGGTCCATGTTTACTCCCTGTCAGCTGATGTTATTCACATTCACTGCAACAGGAAATAAACTGGGACACATTTAGAATGTTTAAAACCGAGTCATGGTCTAAATATTGTATATTTGTGACATCACAAATGGACAGAAATCCTGACAGCTTGTTTCAAACGCACAGTTTCTGAATACAGGCTGTGTGTATTTCTCCGTATATTGAGCGCTTCAATACTTTAAGAGGATTTATAAAGCACTGAAACCTGCTTTATAATATAAAAGATCTGAAAATCTTACTTTTTACAATATGGGACCTTTTAAGACAGAAGTTTAACTCTAAAATGTGATCAGATGTGATTAGGATGAACTGTTAGTTAGTTAAAGGTGGTGTATTCTAACCTCGGCATGTTTATTCTGCTTTGAAATTAAGAAAGTAGCTACAGATTACTGATATTTACGTTTCCCTCCATGTGAGCGTATAGACAGTCTGCTGTAACTGGAGGTTTATATCATCATCTTCTACCTGTACGGTGCTCTGGTAGGAATGTGCAACCCAACATGTTGTACAGATGGACTAACATTTGATCATGTTTCAGTCATTTCAACATTTTAGCTTCAGTGAAGTGGCAGAAGAAGCAGAAAATATAAATAGATATTATGATATTGAGGAAAGGTTTCATGTAAATGAGAGGATGAGTGTGCGGAATGATTTGAATAAGAACTTTGTGTCCTGTACGAACATCCAGAATACAAAACATTTAGTTTTATTGACCTCTGCAGCAGTTCCCTAAAGTTGTTTTCAACGTGTGCACAGACAGAAACTTGTTGTTGTTGTTGTTGAGGAGTGTTTACTGTCATTAGGCTGCAGCATGTTGTCATTACCTGCCTCCAGTTTGTCCACCGCTGCTGTTAAAAGGGTTAAAACCTTCAAACTAAAAGCTCATTAGAGACGTCTGAAACACGACGTTACTCAGTCAGACAACGTTTTAATGACGGCGTTCAGTAGAGGTTCTCTGTAGGTCAGGAGATGTTTGACTTTGGTTTCCATGAATCCTCAGAAGCTCCACGAATCATCTAAACAGCATTTATTTATTTAAATTTTAGGTTCTTTTAAAAACAGACCAAATATTTGACTAGTCTTCTTGAATTCAAGGACCAAAGTCATACCTAAAAAGTAAACCTATGCTGAACTTTGGAGAGGAAAAACTGTCATGGCCATTTTCAAAGGGGTCCCTTGACCTCTAACCTCCAGATGTGTGAATGTAAATGGGTTCTATGAGTACCCACGAGTCTCCCCTTTACAGACATGCCCACTTTATGATCATCACATGCAGTTTTTTGAATAAATGTGTTATTCTAAAATGGTGTATCTGAATTTTTCAACATACTGGGGTCCCTAAACAGTCTTGAATTCAATAAACTGGGTCTCACTGTAAAGTTGAGACTCTGGTGGATCCAATGAGCCCAACTTTATTCATGTGTGATGCTGTTAGTACCCATAGGAGACATTTCATTGACCTCACTGTATAAAATGACCTATGGTGACCTCTAGGATAATCACAGCCTCATGAAACTTTACAGCCACAAACTAGAGACCTAGAGCATTCAGAGGATGGATGGATCAAACTAGAGACCTAGAGCATTCAGAGGATGGATGGATCAAACTAGAGACCTAGAGCATTCAGAGGATGGATGGATCAGACTAGAGACCTAGAGCATTCAGAGGATGGATGGATCAAACTAGAGACCTAGAGCATTCAGAGGATGGATGGATCAGACTAGAGACCTAGAGCATTCAGAGGATGGATGGATCAAACTAGAGACCTAGAGCGTTCAGAGGATGGATGGATCAAACTAGAGACCTAGAGCATTCAGAGGATGGATGGATCAAACTAGAGACCTAGAGCATTCAGAGGATGGATGGATCAGACTAGAGACCTAGAGCATTCAGAGGATGGATGGATCAAACTAGAGACCTAGAGCATTCAGAGGATGGATGGATCAGACTAGAGACCTAGAGCATTCAGAGGATGGATGGATCAAACTAGAGACCTAGAGCATTCAGAGGATGGATGGATCAAACTAGAGACTTAGAGCATTCAGAGGATGGATGGATCAGACTAGAGACCTAGAGCATTCAGAGGATGGATGGATCAGACTAGAGACCTAGAGCATTCAGAGGATGGATGGATCAAACTAGAGACCCAGAGCATTCAGAGGATGGATGGATCAAACTAGAGACCTAGAGCATTCAGAAGATGATGTACGTCTGAATAATGTCTGAAAAATATCCGAAAAAAAATCCAAAAAAGGGCTGACAACAGGCTGATAAATCTCCCAAAAAAAGTCTTTGAAAAATCTCCAAAAAATGTCAGAAAAAAGATGGAACAAAAGTTGAACAGTCCAAAAAATATCCAAAAAAGGCTGAAAACATGCTGAAAAATCTCCCAAAAAAAGTCTCTAAAAAATCTCCAAAAAATGTCGAAAGAAAGGCAGAAGAGAAAAACTGAAAATATTGACAAAAATTGGGTTTTTGAGCAGTTTACACAACACAAGTGCTCGCCATCCAATCGCTTGCAGAAATCTCCAAAATGTCAAAAGTTTTTGATCCCAAATCACAGCATGTCTTTTTCTATAGTGTTCCTCAAGATCTTGGTGTCTTAATGTGGTATTTTGGAGGGATTATTGATCATTTTTATCAATTCTCCAGTGGTAAAAAATGGTTAAATTTAGCACCAAATCTGTGTAACAAATGGTATCAACCCCCAAATTGCTGCAACAACTTATGAGACATAATAGAGCATGGAGATCACCATCACATACTTCTATCATCATTTCTAAACCCTTATACACTTAATTTCTGATTAATGACTAGAACGACTTGACACACAGTGCTGAGCTGCTTCTCAGATTAATCTTCAGGTTCTCAGCTTTCAGATGATGTACACCACTTTTATGTGACATCTACTGTTGACCTGCTATCTCCCCCTAAAGACCCCCTGGACCCCCCTAAAGAAGACTAAAACGGCTCTATAGGGGTGTCAGGGGGTTAAAGGAGTCAGAAAGAGAGGAAGTGTGTATTAGGAGGTGATCTGTGGTGCTCCAGGTTGTTTATATCAGGCAGTCTTTCCTGCAGAGGTTGAACAAACATTGACAGAAGAAGAATTAACGTATGAATCATGACGCAGCAGTTTGAGTCAGTTTAGTAGAATCCTGTAGACACAGATAGTTATTTCTTCTCTCTCAGTTTGATGGATATTATATATATTTATTCTGAGATTTGTTAGTTGTTTCGGAGCGTTCGCTGTCTCGACGCTCTCACTGATTTCTTGCCGGTAAAAAAACAAACCAGGCGAGCGTCTGAGACCTCTGACCTCCCTGTAAACCTGCCGCTGTTGTTACATTAACGCCATCATGTCGGCTTATTTGACATTCAACAGAAGTCAACCGTCATATTTGCACGCCGAGCTCCTCTGAGACCCGACCGGTGACCTCCAATCAGCCACGGCTCCCGACTTGCGACTTTGCATATGAATATCACTGGACAGACGTTAACGTTGGCTAAAAAGCGTGGGAACGTGTCGGCTTTCTGCACGCCATCATTGTCCCCCTTGCCTCCTCGAAGCCGCCGAGCAACCGACTATTTTGCGTGCGGCGTGACGGCGGCGGCGCCTCCCTTTCAGCCGAGCTGCAGCGGTTGAGGAGAAGTCATGCGTGGCTTTGTTTTTATGTAAAATATTATTGTGAAACATTTACGTGAAATTTCAATAAACGGTCAGAAAAATGAAGCAGATGTTGGATGAAGCGGAGACACAAAGAGAAACACAACGTCCATTTTGACCGACATTGAGATCAGATTTAATGACGTGCACGTCGACACGTCTGACAAACAAATGAGTTTCTGCTTCTTTAACCGGCGATCATCTACGCGGTGACAGATCTAATCCTTTAACCACTTCAGGAAAATTAGAAACAAAACACCCTTTTACACACACATGCAGCCGGTATGTCACTCATGTATTCTCATGTATCACACAACAGAAGTACCTTTAATATTTTAGTATTTTTCTCTGCTTTGCATGTCAAACTGATCTCTGAGTGTCGTCTGATAAACGTATAAAGTATTTCCTCTGAAGGCAAAACTGTTTTATTTATATAATACATTTCATCACAAGTAAATAATGTAATTTTATTTTCATCATGTAGATTTAAGAAGTCAGAAAAAAGTGAAAAATGTCCACAACGTACCATATGTCTTGTTTTATCCAAAACCAAAAAATATTTTAGATATAAAACTAAAAATATACACATTTAAGAAGCAAATGTTTGACATTCCTGCTTGAAAGAATTAACGGATTATTAATATTCAGTTGAATAATTGATCAATTGTTTCAACTCAAATGCATTTTACCTCAAAAGTGCACACAGGTGACATGCACAGAAAAATATAATAATAAATAATAAATATGAGAAAACGTAACCAAATAAGACAGAATATAATAAAATAACATCTAAACCCAAAGATATAAACTGATTATCAGCCTGAGAAAGAAAAGAAAGAGAAACACTTTTAATCTCAAAACTAAAAACAATCAAAGGCTATAAACTTATAAAACTACACATTAAAAACATGAATAAATAATCATTAATTAAATAAATAAAATAAAATAATTAAAAACAAATAATAAATAAAATAAAATACTTAAAAACACCTAAATAAATAAAATAAAATAAAATAATTAAAAACAGCTAAATAAATAAAATAAAATACTTAAAAACACCTAAATAAATAAATAAAATAAAATAAAATAATTAAAAACAACTAAATAAATAAATAAATAAAATAAAATAATTAAAAACAACTAAATAAATAAATAAATAAAAAGATACACAAGATAATGAGCTGTGCAAAAGCATTAAACAAAACCCGATAAAGAACGGAGAAAGCAGACAGCAGAGGAGATAAATGACCAGAATAACTCAATAAAACATCAATAGATTGATTTATAAAACTATTAAAAGTTATATTTTGGACTGAAGTGAAAGATAAAAGTAAAAATATTTCACCTTTACTGTCAAACCGAAGAATAAAAGCTGTTTACCACATTTATTTTTATTTTAAATACACCATTTAACCCTCTGAGACACACAGCAGACCTGTTAGTCTCTTTTAGGGGGTTCAGGGGGTATTTAGGGGGAGATAGCAGGTCAACAGTAGAGGTCACATAGAAGTAGTGTACATCATCTGAAAGCTGGAAACCTGAAGATTAATTTGATTTTTAATTTTTAAGTTAAATAGTGAAAGTGTATAAGGGTTTAGAACATGATGATAGAAGTATATGATGATCATCCCCATGCTCTATTATGTCTCATAAGTTGTTGCAGCAATTTTTTATCACTGGAGAATTGATAAAAACTGTCAATTATCCCTCTCAAATACCACATTAAGACACCAAGACGGACGTTTTTCGGACTGTTCTTCTGCCTTATTTTGGAAATTTTTCTCACATTTTTTTTGCAAGTTTTTTTGGACATTTTCGGACATATTTCGGACATTTTACAGCCTTTTTTCAGCCTGTTTTGGAACATTTTTCAGCCTTTTTCAGCCTTTTTTTTGGACTACTCTTCCACCTTATTTTGGATTTTTTTGGCAATTTTTTGAAAAATATTCTGACATTTTTCTAGTTTGTGGCTGTAAAGTTTCATGAGGCTGTGATGATCTGAGAGGTCACCACAGGTCATTTTATACAGTGAGGTCAATGAAATGTCTCCTATGGGTACTAACAGCATCACACATGAATAAAGTTGGGCTCATTGGATCCACCAGAGTCTCAGCTTTACAGTGAAACCCAGTTTATGTAATTCAAAGACTGTTTAGGGACCCCAGGATGCAGAAATATTCAGATACACCATTTTAGAATAGGAGACAATAACACATTTATTCAAAAAAACTGCATGTGATTATCATAAAGTGGGCATGTCTGTAAAGGGGAGACTCGTGGTACCCATAGAACACATTTACATTCACACATCTGGAGGTCAGAGGTCAAGGGACCCCTTTGAACATGGATATGACAGTTTTTCCTCGCCAAAATTTTAGCCTAAGTTAGGAGCGTTAATTAACCTCCTTCATGACCAACTAGTACGACCTGATTGGTACCGATGAATTCATCAGGTTTTCTAGAGCCGCTACAACCTAAAAATCACAAGTTGTGTTAATACGTTAAAATAAATCAGTTTGTCTCCCATAAAGTTCTCATCTCATGAATAAATAATTATATTTATGATCATGAACAGCTGGTAGCTGACTGCGGCTGTGTTGTTATCTTTAAACATACTTTTGATTGGATGTTACATCAATCAATACCTGCCTTTCCATGTACTAATTAATTATTATTGTGACGTAAAATTATAATTTGTATCTATATATTCAGTGTTTCATCCCTATTTTCTGTAGATTGTTGTTATTGTCACATGTTAAACTTTCATTACACCAGATGTAAATATGAAAGTAGATCATAAATCATATCTCTGTGACTGAGATGATGTTTTTCTATAAATAGGAACTGTGACGGTGTGAACTGTCATGGTTTTTGTTTTAAAACAGCGATGATATCATCGTGGTTGTGGTGAAATGCTGAGTCAGACTTCGGTCTGCGGTTTAACTGCAGATATAAATATCTGCATGCGCAACGTGTGTTTGATCAGATTAACCATAAATCCCACAGCACACACACACACACACACACACTCTGTTTCATTCAGATCTATTTCTGTCTGACGGCGTGCTGTAACAATAGTTGTTGTATCCCTGTGAGGACCGGTTTGATGACATTTTGTCTTGACGTCTTCAGCGGGCTGTTTGATTGTTAAAATACTGCTCATTGTTTTCTGCTGCATGTTTCTGAGCTGCAACTACAAGATGCTGCATCATTAAATATCGTCTCTCCATTAATAAAACTAAACATTTAAGTTGAAAGTAGATTAAAAAGTATTAACAATAGAGACCTTAACTGAGCATTACTAGTTTTATTTAGTCTACAGAAGAGTCCACATAACACCATCTCTACATTAGTTACTTACGTACGTTTTACATTTGATTTTAACATTTTAAAGAACGGTTGGTGTTTGCTCCTGATCATATCTATAGATTATATATAATATTTAAAAAGTCATAGTATAGTATGTCAAAACATTTTATAATTTTTTCTATAAATAGAAACCGTAACGGTGTGAACTGTCACGGTTTATGTGACCATATAATATATACTCTATAGACTATACAATGACTTTTTTTTCATGAAATTTTTCTACTTATTATATTATGCATTTAAAAAAAAAAAAAAAAAATTCAACATACTATACTATGACTTTTTTTCATAAAATGTTTCAACATACAAAAATATTTGTAAAAAGTCATAGTATAGTATGTCAAAAAACTATTTAATAAGGCATAGTGTACTATGTTGAAAAATTTCATGAAAAAACGTCATAGTGTAGTTTATGTTCGAGATCTTTATTTTCTGTCTTATTTATCCTTCCAGCTGTTCTGACAGTCTGAGAACAATTCAACAACTCCAACGTCTTTTTGATTTTTCTTTACTTTCCCCACTTCCTCCTCCTGTAGACCTGTTGACCTGTAGACCTGTAAACCTGCAGACCTGTAGACCTGTAGACCTGTTGACCTGTTGACCTGTAAACCTTTAGACCTTTAGACCTGTAGACCTGTAGACCTGTAAACCTGTTGACCTGTAAACCTGTTGACCCATAGACCCGTAAACCTGTAGACCTGTAGACCTGTAGACCTGTTGACCTGTAAACCTGTAGACCTGTAGACCTGTAGACCTGTAGACCTGTAAACCTGTAAACCTGTAGACCTGTAGACCTGTAGACCTGTAGACCTCTAGACCTGTAGACCTGTAAACCTGTGGACCAGGTGTCACTGCAGGTTATTGTTTGTTAATCGTCGTGCTGTTTGTGTTCAGGGGACGACAGCAGTCCGGAGAACCTGCTGCTTCACGGTCCGTTCTCCAGGAAACCCAAACGGATCCGGACGGCGTTCTCGCCCTCTCAGCTGCTCCGTCTGGAACGAGCCTTCGAGAAAAATCACTACGTAGTCGGAGCCGAGAGGAAGCAGCTGGCCAGCGGGCTGTGTTTGACCGAGACGCAGGTAAGCATAGAATAAAACACAATTACACCAAAAAAAAATAACTTTTATCAGATAAGAACCAAAATGACAAAACAGATTATTAATGAGATCAATAACTCAAGCTCCCCTCAAGAAAATTAGAATACCTTTAAATAAATGAATGGATGAATAAAAACTGTCCAAAACGTAACTAAAGAAGTATGTTGAAATTATTTTTAAAAAAAAGTCATAGTATAGTATGTCGAGCGATTTCATGAAAAAAGAGTCATAGTATAGTATGTCGAAATTTTTTACGAAAAAGCGTCATGGTATTAATATGTTGAAAGATTTCATGAAAAAAAGTCATAGTATAGCATGTCGAAAAAAGTCGTGAAAAAAAGTCATAGTTTGGCATGTTGAAAAAAGTCGTGAAAAAAAGTCATAGTATAGCATGTCGAAAAAAGTAGTGAAAAAAAGTCATAGTATAGCATGTCGAAAAAAGTCGTGAAAAAAAGTCATAGTATAGCATGTCGAAAAAAGTAGTGAAAAAAAGTCATAGTTTGGCATGTTGAAAAGTTTCATGAAAAAAAGTCATAGTATGGCATGTTGAAAAAAGTCGTGGAAAAAGTCATAGTATAGCATGTCGAAAAAAGTAGTGAAAAAAAGTCATAGTTTGGCATGTTGAAAAGTTTCATGAAAAAAAGTCATAGTATAGCATGTTGAAAAAAGTCGTGGAAAAGGTCATAGTATAGCATGTCGAAAAAAGTAGTGAAAAAAAGTCATAGTTTGGCATGTTGAAAAGTTTCATGAAAAAAAGTCATAGTATAGTATGTTGAGTAAAGTCATGGAAAAAAGTCATAGTATGGCATGTCAAAAAAGTTCTGAAAAAAGTCATAGTAAGGCATGTTGAAAAAAGTCGTGAAAAAAAGTCGTAGTATAGTATGTTGAAAAATTTCATGCAAAAAAAAGTCTTATTATAGTATGTCAGAAGATTTCATGAAAAAAAAGTCATAGTATAGTTTGTCCAAAAATGTAATGAAAAAAAAGTCATATTATAGTATGTCAAAAAAGTTCTGAAAAAAAGTCATAGTATAGCATGTCAAAAAAAGTTCTGAAAAAAAGGCATAGTATGGCATGTAAAAAAAAATCGGAAAAAAAGTCATGTATGGCATGTTGAAAAAAGTCGTGAAAAAAAAGTCAAGGTATGGCATGTCAAAAAAAGTTCTGAAAAAAAGTCGTAATATAGTATGTCGAAAGATTTCATGAAAAAAGCGTCATATTATACTATGTTGAGTAAAGTCGTGGAAAAAAGTCATAGTATGGCATGTTGACAAAAGTCGTGAAAAAAAAGTCAAGGTATGGCATGTCAAAAAAAATTCTGAAAAAAAGTCGTAGTATAGTATGTCGAAAAATGTAATGAAATAATGCCATGAAAAAAAGTCATAGTATGGCATGTCAAAAAAGTTCTGAAAAAAAGTCATAGTATAGCATGTCAAAAAAGTTCTGAAAAAAGTCATAGTATGGCATGTTGAAAAAAGTTCTGAAAAAAAGTCATAGTATAGTATGTCGAAAAAAGTCGTGGAAAAAGTCATAGTATAGCATGTCGAAAAATGTAATGAAAAAAGCGTCATATTATACAATGTTGAGTAAAGTCGTGGAAAAAAGTCATAGTATGGCATGTTGACAAAAGTCGTGAAAAAAAGTCATAGTATAGCATGTCAAAAAAGTCATAGTATAGCATGTCAAAAAAAGTTCTGAAAAAAAGTCATAGTATGGCATGTTGAAAAAAGTCGTGAAAAAAAATCATAGTATAGCATGTTGAAAAAAGTCGTGAAAAAAAGTCATAGTATAGCATGTTGAAAAAAGTAGTGAAAAAAAGTCATAGTATAGCATGTTGAAAAAAGTCGTGGAAAAAGTCATAGTATAGCATGTCGAAAAAAGTAGTGAAAAAAAGTCATAGTTTGGCATGTTGAAAAGTTTCATGAAAAAAAGTCATAGTATAGCATGTTGAAAAAAGTCGTGGAAAAAGTCATAGTATAGCATGTCGAAAAAAGTAGTGAAAAAAAGTCATAGTTTGGCATGTTGAAAAGTTTCATGAAAAAAAAGTCATAGTATAGCATGTCGAAAAAAGTGGTGAAAAAAAGTCATAGTATAGCATGTTGAAAAAAGTCGTGGAAAAAGTCATAGTATAGCATGTCGAAAAAAGTAGTGAAAAAAAGTCATAGTTTGGCATGTTGAAAAGTTTCATGAAAAAAAGTCATAGTATAGTATGTTGAGTAAAGTCATGGAAAAAAGTCATAGTATGGCATGTCAAAAAAGTTCTGAAAAAAGTCATAGTATGGCATGTCAAAAAAGTTCTGAAAAAAGTCATAGTAAGGCATGTTGAAAAAAGTCGTGAAAAAAAGTCGTAGTATAGTATGTTGAAAAATTTCATGCAAAAAAAAGTCTTATTATAGTATGTCAGAAGATTTCATGAAAAAAAAGTCATAGTATAGTTTGTCGAAAAATGTAATGAAAAAAAAGTCATATTATAGTATGTCAAAAAAGTTCTGAAAAAAAGTCATAGTATAGCATGTCAAAAAAAGTTCTGAAAAAAAGTCATAGTATGGCATGTCAAAAAAAGTTCTGAAAAAAGTCATAGTATGGCATGTCAAAAAAAGTTCTGAAAAAAAGGCATAGTATGGCATGTAAAAAAAAATCGGAAAAAAAGTCATGTATGGCATGTTGAAAAAAGTCGTGAAAAAAAAGTCAAGGTATGGCATGTCAAAAAAAGTTCTGAAAAAAAGTCGTAATATAGTATGTCGAAAGATTTCATGAAAAAAGCGTCATAGTATACTATGTTGAGTAAAGTCGTGGAAAAAAGTCATAGTATAGTATGTTGAAAAAAGTTGTGAAAAAAATTCATAGTATGGCATGTCAAAAAAAGTTCTGAAAAAAAGTCATAGTACGGCATGTTGAAAAAAGTTCTGAAAAAAAGTCATAGTATAGTATGTCGAAAAACGTCGTGGAAAAAGTCATAGTATAGCATGTCGAAAAATGTAATGAAAAAAGCGTCATATTATACTATGTTGAGTAAAGTCGTGGAAAAAAGTCATAGTATGGCATGTTGACAAAAGTCGTGAAAAAAAGTCAGTGTAGCATGTCAAAAAAGTTCTGAAAAAAAGTCATAGTATAGCATGTCAAAAAAAATCTGAAAAAAAGTCGTAATATAGTATGTCGAAAGATTTCATGAAAAAAGCGTCATATTATACAATGTTGAGTAAAGTCGTGGAAAAAAGTCATAGTATGGCATGTCAAAAAAAGTTCTGAAAAAAAGTCGTAGTATAGTATGTCGAAAAATGTAATGAAATAATGCCATGAAAAAAAGTCATAGTATAGCATGTCGAAAAAAAGCCGTGGAAACGTCATGTATAGCATGTCGAGTAAAGTCGTGAAAAAAAGTCATAGTAAAGCATGTTGAAAAAAAGTTCTGAAAAAAAGTCATAGTATGGCATGTAAAAAAAAATCTGAAAAAAGTCATAGTATGGCATGTCAAAAAAAGTTCTGAAAAAAAGTCGTAATATAGTATGTCGAAAGATTTCATGAAAAAAGCGTCATAGTATAGTATGTCGAAAAATGTAATGAAAAAAGCGTCATATTATACTATGTTGAGTAAAGTCGTGGAAAAAAGTCATAGTATGGCATGTTGACAAAAGTCGTGAAAAAAAGTCAGTGTATAGCATGTCAAAAAAAGTTCTGAAAAAAAGTCGTAGTATAGTATGTCGAAAAATTTAATGAAATAATGCCATGAAAAAAAGTCATAGTATGGCATGTCAAAAAAGTTCTGAAAAAAAGTCATAGTATAGCATGTCAAAAAAGTTCTGAAAAAAGTCATAGTATGGCATGTTGACAAAAGTCGTGAAAAAAAGTCATAGTATAGCATGTTGAAAAAAGTCTTGAAATAATGCCATGAAAAAAAGTCATAGTATAGCATGTCAAAAAAAGCCGTGGAAACGTCATGTATAGCATGTCGAGTAAAGTCGTGAAAAAAAGTCATAGTAAAGCATGTTGAAAAAAAGTCATAGTATAGCATGTCGAAAAGTTTCATGAAAAGAAAGTCATAGTATAGTTTGTTGAGTAAAGTCGTGGAAAAAAGTCATATTATAGTATGTCGAAAAAAGCCGTGGAAACGTCATAGTATAGCATGTCGAGTAAAGTCATAGTACAGAATGTTGAAAAAAGTTGTGAAAACAAGTCATAGTATAGCATGTTATAAACTGTCATTTTACAGTATGAAAATATAACAGAAAATTAGAAGGAATTAATGACAAATTAATTAAAATATTCCGGTTTTATTGTCCATCAGTAAATTTAATCAACTTTAATGAGAAATGAATGAATTTATACCGTCCTGTAAAAATAGCTGACAACAAATTATCCTCCAGAAAAAATGAATTACGAAATACAGAATTGTATCATTTTAAAACAGCAATTTCACTTGAATAAAATGTCAATTAAAATAACAAATATAACTTGATAAGTATAGTAGTGTAGTAATAGTGATAATAACCTTCATATCAATCACCTTAAAGTGTCTGTACGTATGTAGGACATCAAGCCTTGATATAAAGTCAGGTTGAGCTTCAGATGTCTGGCTGGGATCCAGATCAGAGGAAAGATTGGAGGGGAAGTGAGTCGACGGTTAGTCAGCTCCTCGGCGCTCCCTCCGCCTGATTCTCAGGAGTGATTGACAGTGTTTGTCGTCAGGTCTCCACGGCGATACGAGTCCTGACGCCAGCGAAACGATGTGAATCATCCACGATTATTTATGAGCTAATTTCACAACAGAGGACAGGAAGAGAGAGAGGGAGAGTAATCCATCAATCAGCACAGAATCATCAGCAGTTATTAATCACACATAAATAAAACTTTTGCAATCATTGCACTTTTATAGACGATAATGACGGAGCGATCTGCGTTCCTTTAGGAGATCTCAGGGCCGCCGTCCAACAACTCTTAAAACCGTCAGACTTAATGAACGGCTGTCAGCTCGTCTCCACGGAGCAGCTAAAGAACTAGACTCAAAAACTCAGCTGACGATTTTATTTAATCAGTTTTATCAGAACTGGAAGAAATATTTAGTTCCTTTACTTAAGTAAAAGTATCAGTACTGGAAGAAGTATTTAGTTCCTTTACTTAAGTAAAAGTATCAGTACTGGAAGAAGTATTTAGTTCCTTTACTTAAGTAAAAGTATCAGTACTGGAAGAAGTATTTAGTTCCTTTACTTAAGTAAAAGTATCAGTACTGGAAGAAGTATTTAGCTCCTTTACTTAAGTAAAAGTACTAATACCACACTGTAAAATTCCTGCATTCAAAACCTTAAAAAAGTAAAAGTATGTAGTTGTACTTTAACTTAAGTAACATTTTGAATGCAGGACTTGTACACTGTACATTTCTACACTGTGGTATTACTACTTTTACTGGAGTAAAATATCTGAGTACAACTGCTGGAATGTGACTAAGTAGAGGAGGAAGTATTCAGATATTTTACTGCAGTAAAACTACTAATAATACTGCACTAGAAGTAAAAGTCCTGCTTTCAAAATGTACTTAAAACGAGCCATTCTGCATAATGAGTACTTTTACTTTTGGTACTTTAAGTATATTTTGATGCTGATACTTTTGTACTTTTACTTCCATAACATTTTGAATGCAGGACTTTTACTTGTAACAGAGTATTTCTACACTGTGGTATTACTACTTTTACTCAAGTAAAATATCTAAGTATCAGTGTTGGAATGTAACTAAGTAGATTTATTTAGATACTTTACTGAAGTAAAACTACTAATAATACTCAACTATTATATATATTATTCTGAAACGGGCCATTCTGTATAATGAGTACTTTAAGTATATTTTGATGCTGATACTTTTACTTTAGTTTTACAGAGTATTTCTACACTGTGGTATGACTACTTTTACTCAAGTAAAATATCTGAGTACCAGTGGTGGAATGTAACTAAGTAGATTTACTCAGCGGTGGAAGAAGTACTCAGATCTTTTACTGCAGTAAAACTACTAATAATACTCCACAACAAGTAAAAGTCCTGCATTCAAAACCTTACTGAAGTAAAAGTATGTAATCAGCAAAATGTACTTAACGTATGAAAATATTACTCTGAAATGGGCCATTCTGCATAATGAGTACTTTTACTTTTGGTACTTTGAGTATATTTTAATGCTGATACTTTTGTACTTTTACTTCAGTAACATTTTGAATGCAGGACTTTTACTTGTAACAGAGAGTATTTCTACACTGTGGTATTACTACTTTTACTCAAGTAAAATATCTAAGTATCAGTGTTGGAATGTAACTAAGTAGATTAAGTAAAAGTACTAATACCACACTGTGAAAATACTCCACTACAAGTAGAAGTATGTCTCAGCAAAATGTACTTACAGTAGAAGTATTGATGGAGCAGTAAAATGTTCTCAGTCAGTGTTTTGTTTCTGGATTAATATTACTGAAGCATGTAGTGGAGTAAAAGTTTGTACTCAAGTACAAGTACTTGAGTAGTAAATGTATTTAATTACATTCCACCACTTCTTCTACTACTGACGAAACTTTCTGTAAGTTTAGATCTGAAGTCTGACGTGTTTGCATGTTAAAATGAAGCTCGTAAAGTAACAAGTCTGACTTTTATTAGACAGTGTCTTTGTCTGGAACGAACAAAGAGTTTAAACTGTCATAATATAATATAATTACACAACGTCCCGTCCCTCACGGAGACCATGTCATATTAAAGAGACACCTGAGGCCTTTAGGAGACACCTGAGGCCTCTAGGAGACACCTGAGGCCTCTAGGAGACACCTGAGGCCTTTAGGAGACACCTGAGGCCTTTAGGAGACACCTGAGTGTCGTACAGATTTAATGTAAAAGAGAAGCTGCTGACTAACTGCTCATGTTGCACAATCTGTCAGACAGGACGTGTTTTAACAGACGGATGCGTGTTTAACCAGCGTGAAGATATTAAATCATATTTAGTACTATAACTGTCAGTGGTAGAAGGAGTACTACAGTAATAGTAGCTGACAGTACAGATAATAGTTCTAAATCATCTTTTGGAGTTCACATGAAAAGAAGTAATACGCTTCTGATATATATGGAAGTGCAGTACATGCTTTACCATGACTTTTTTTAACATTCTATACTACGACTTTTTTGTCACGACTTTTTTCAACATACTATACTACGACTTTTTTTCACGCCTTTTTTCGCCATATAATACTACGACTTTTTTTCACAACTTTTTTTCACGCCTTTTTTCGCCATATAATACTACGACTTTTTTGTCACGACATTATATTCACAACATTTTTTCACGACATTTTTCGACATGCTGTAAACTGCTGTAAAATGAATTATTTTGCTCCGGCCGGCGAGCGTTGATGATTTTGGTTCGACTTTTACAGCTGAAAAAACACATTAAAATGTGTTTCTAAAAACATCTGAGGAGAGAAACAGTCATTACAGTAACAGAATATTGATCCATATTTGACCAGCGCTGCCTAGTTTGACTGTTTGATCGGAGTTCCCGATTTTCGCCAGCAGTGATTGACAGCTGCTAGCTCCGCTCTGAT